>NC_137028.1:4171461-4256461 GCF_032717465.1 Coenobita brevimanus | reverse complement strand
GATTAGAACTGTCCCGACCATAAAAGGGTTAATTTTGCCAGTATTAACACTAAAGCACCTATGATTTACTTTCAATTGAATAAAATCATCTGGCGTTAACTGGAATAGAATACTTAAGCTGTCCTTACCATGAGCGGGTTAATTTCCCACCATGCTGCAAAATGTTAGCCCCGTTTTATTTTTAGCCTAACCAATTCAGTGTAATGACGTCTTTTTTACATTACTGCATGTACGTATGTTTCTTGGCAGCCACCACACATATATACCGTATTTTGTTTAATGAGAGATTCTGGTGGTAAAGGGATTTCAAACATACTCCCGTCATCCTTTTCATGTTTGGCGACTGCAAAAAATATAATCGTACTAGAGGGGTTAATTTCCTACCTACTGAGACCAAGTTTACCAATAATTCGATTAGTTTGTTATCGAAAAACATTAAAAGAAAAAACATGTCAAACCTCCACTACCTTAACACTCACTCTTGGTTGATTCACTCTTCTGACTTCCAGGACCTCACATAAAAAATAGCAGGGAAAGGAAAGAACACTGACAATTCTTCTCGGAGAAATTTTGTACCTGGAAAATACGAGGCAACAGCAAGAAGAATGCGAGGAACAAATAATGTCGCCACTCAGAGAACAGGTGCCCAGAAAATGTGAGGCTGACAAAAAGAATGGGAAAATTATACAACACAGTCATTTTCTTTTTTTTTCCGGATAATGAAGTAGTGTAGAAGAAGCCAAAACATGCATCGTCCCTTGTTCCCGGAGAATTTATTATCCAAAATGTGAGAGCATGTATCAGGATGCTTCGATATATATGCATTTTTATGATTATTATATGCTGATGGGGGACGAGCTTGGTCCTTTCACTACAATGACGATTTTTTGTTCTTGTTGCCTCCACGTTCAGGCGATTTTAATTTGTCTTTATTCCTCGCATAATTTATTTACTGCTCATTTATTCATTTACTTATTTAAGCATGTACTTGTTGTTAACTGTTAATAGCACTAATATTAACACGCTCAAGCTCTACTGCCCACTCTCAGTTTAAGAAAACAGTCTGGCCTAAGCTGGAATAGAACCCAGTAAATGTCCCCAAAATGAAAGGGTTAAACTAATTTCTGAACTGAAGTGGTGTGTGTGTGTGTGTGTGTGTGTGTGTGTGTGTGTGTGTGTGTGTGTGTGTGTGTGTGTGTGTGTGTGTGTGTGTGTGTGTGTGTGTGTGTGTGTGTGTGAGAGAGAGAGAGAGAGAGAGAGAGAGAGACTTCCAAATTAGGCTAGAGAGAGAGAGACTTCCAAATTAGGCTAGAGAGAGAGAGAGAGAGAGAGAGAGACTTCCAAATTAGGCTAGAGAGAGAGAGAGAGAGAGAGAGAGAGAGAGAGAGAGACTTCCAAATTAGGCTAGAGAGAGAGAGAGAGAGACTTCCAAATTAGGCTAGAGAGAGAGAGAGAGAGAGAGACTTCCAAATTAGGCTAGAGAGAGAGAGAGAGAGAGAGAGAGAGAGAGACTTCCAAATTAGGCTAGAGAGAGAGAGAGAGAGAGAGACTTCCAAATTAGGCTAGGTCAGTCGTGTTCAACGAAGAGAGGAACGGAGAGGGGTAAGATTGGGGATGCAAGCGAACAGAGCGTCGGATTGTTAGTGTCAATAAAAGATAAATAAACGAATAAAATAATTAAAGATGAGAGAGAGAGAGAGAGAGAGAGAGAGAGAGAGAGAGAGAGAGAGAGAATCAGACATGGTAGGTTAGCAGAGCACACTCATAATGTTATTTAGTCCCAACTGTAAGACGATAACGAATGAAAATACAAATAAATTAATATCAACCCTTTCCTGTGACGGTCCATTTTTTTTTTTTATTCCAACTAATTAATTCACAAGAGAAAAAGCACACATCAAAAATAAATAAATAAATAAATAACACTTAGGCTCCTTTATTTCACTAAGTTGACTATCAGCTGAGGAAAATAATCTGATTTAGCAGGAACAAAATAATGGCGCTGTCTAGACTTTATGAAATACAATGGTAATAATTTTTAGTTAGGCTCCTATGACACCCCCAGATGAATTAAATCGTCCGGTATTAGTTGGAACAGAATACAAAAAGAAAAGCAATCATGGAAGGGTTAAGTTTTTCCGCCTTTAATTTATCACTGTATACAAAAATTATACCGGAAAGTGTGAAGAAAGAAAGTTATGCAGCAGGTAATGAGACAGGAAATTTCAATGGGCAAGTAAAAAGTAATCCATCTGATCTCTAATTTTGCAACAGGACTCGTAGAAAAAAGTCGGACATACTTTTACCTCTTTCCGTATTTCCTTTACCCACTTTAAACTGATATAACTCAGTATTTCCCACAATTATTATTTCTAAGTTAACCCTTTCAGTACAGTGACGCCTATTTGTGGTTTTTCCTTTTTTTAATGTTGCCCCGGACGATTTTACTTAGTTTAGGAGAGCCACATTGTAGGGAAGAAGTCATAAAGTCTACAGCTCGCCCTTCTTGTTCGATTAACTATCCTAAACTGAATAAATTCGTCTGGAAAACATACCTAAAATACAAAAGACGCGATCGGACTGAAGGGGTTAATTTCTCACATATACTTGTGCACTATGCGGTAGTTTAACGATGTGCTTCAGGTTCAGTGTGTATCTGCAATGGCTTAGAGTCATGTTCTTGTTGGTAAAGATAATCACGTATTGAGGCAACACTACTAGCTATATCAAAAGATTGTTGAAAAGCGAAATATATGTTCACGTAAAAGAACCTTACTAAATCCCACTAAACACAATTACTGTATATACATTTAAAGCACGATAAACGAAGGCTATTTCACCGTGTCCCAAACTCTGATAAAATACACAAACTTCCCATTCCTCCTCAGTGACAATCGTTAATTTCAGAATCCCGTAACATCGAACAAAAAAGGACCCGCTACTCTGCCGTTCACCTTTCCTGCCAATCCACTAATTTGAGAGGAGTCACAGAGAGAAAACTGGCGGGGACAATTACCTGCTACAAGCCACTTAGGTAGATGTCTTGATTGTCTTAATTGGGTGCCTGCAGGTGGGCGATGTTTGTGGCTAATTAGCAGGTGTTGTGACATTTAGCTCCGACGTGGGAATTAACCGGAAGCATCTCTCTCTCTCTCTCTCACACACACACACACACACACACTCACACACACACACACACACACACACACTAAACCAATGAATAATTGATTTTAAAAAATTGGAATCTAGTCTCTATTATTTAGGAACCTCAGATGCGATAAGTTAGTTACTGACCACGACTGCCCTTTAAACAACCAAGAAATGGCTACCGTGACCTTTTACTATGGAATGTGCATCACTTGTATGTTTTTCTCCTACATTTCTAAGACAGGGCATATGTCTTAGGCTATGGTATTTTACTTTGAACTTTGAATCAGGTTTTCCCCTTGATATGAACAGGTCTGAGTCGGGGTTTTGCAACATTAACCGCAATGGATGTTTAAACAGGATGCTGGTTGTAGGTCTTTCATATGCCAGGGTATCTTGGCATCCAGTCCGTCCATACCGATGACATATCAGACACACACCCACAAAAAGTCAGCATCATTCTTCCACTCCGACATACACCACTCCTACTAACGACACCTATGACTGATTCGTATATGGCTAGATGCGTGGAAAAGAATTCTGACCATCACTCTTCCGCAGTCGAGTAGAGCCGATCCTGCAGAAAGGTGGTTCTTACAGATTACGGGCACGTATTATGGCATTTTATTATGTGAACTTCTGCCTTCTGTAAGTAGCTTTCTCTTACTATATGTTTTCCTGTTGCCTTTTCTGGACCATATTTCCCCTATTTCCGATGGTGACAGGGTTCGAGTATGATAAAGATTAACTACGGCAACAAACAATGAGCAGATATTATGGATATTATGATACATGCATCTGAAATGTCAATAAGCCGGACATATCTTACTTCCTTTAACTATAACTGCAGAAAAACGAACACGTATTAGGTGACATTTTAGTGCGGAGTGTGAAGCGGTCGCGTGCATGTTGATATTTGTAACTCTACACCACCGAGACGGCACTGGTTGCATGTAACGGTAATCGGTAACAGCCAGTCTCATTTTACTCCCATTGAGGTGTAGGGCTTCGAGGTGTAAGGGGCCGAGGTTTAGGGGGCCAAGGTGTAGAGGCCAGAGGTGTAGAGGCCAGAGATGTAAAGGTCCAAGGTGTTGGGACCCGAAGCGTAGGAGCTCCGAGGTGTAGGGGGCCCCGAAGCGTGGGGGCCCGAGGTGTAGCGGCCAGAGGTGTACGGGTCCATGTCTAGGCTAACGTAGTCCAGCAAATTTCAAGGGCAGATGACCAGCCTACTTCCCTTGGTGGCATTATATGACCGAAAAACCTCCAATCATCACTTGGGGATCGAACCGGTGCACGGCCGTCGCTCCGTTTGGGGCCTTCTAACCACTATACCATCAATTAACAAATATATTTTATCTTGGCGTTTTCATGTAGAGAGTTAGCCATCTTTTTACTATTTCTCTTCCACCAGAAAACTAATTTGGTTTTAAGGAACGCTGTTTGAACTGAGGGGGTATATAGAAACTACAGAGAGCCATCCTAAACTGAAGGATATCGCTTGGTAGCATCTAGAATGGACAAAAACTAGACCACTCTCTCCCATGTGCTGAAAAATTTCGACAAGGATTACGTTTTAGCATAGAGTAACTCATTTTATAATACCCAAGTTCTGCGGAAATGATATAAGGTTAGGCCAGAAGAACGTTGCTATCACTGTTTAGTCTCGTTAGGCTTGGTGTGCGAATAAAATAGTTGGGGTTCTACAATAACGTCAAATTTACACACTTTCGAAACTTTTCAATCCCACTTCTTACAGATTTCGGTTATAGCTTATAGGAGGAATTACAACTTTTTGATTTCTAAGACAATAACTACAGAAAAACAAAGTATCGCTGTGGACTTAAATACGGATACTCCTCATTACGATAAAAAACAAGACAGTGAGCAATGACCTTCGAAATCCAGTGATGCATTCTTCGGTGCCCCACAAACTTTTCAGAATATTACGTAAGAGTTTCATAATTATTCACCTAAAGAGTGGCGCGATATTACTGCCCGCATCTGTATTCAACCTAAGATGACATTAGGGCGTCAGGTGAGAAAGAGTGGACATGATGCCGTGGGTGTCATGATAGAGGTAACCGGAAGCATTCTGATTTTTGTATTTATGACTGCAAAAAAATGGAATGTGTTTTTGCTCTTATTGAATTTCTTTGTATGTTCTTGTGCTGTTAATTAAATCTCTGTATCTATATAATGGTTTGTATTTTCTTTTTTCGCTTTATAATAGCTATGGACCTTTTTAAAATGCACTTATAATTTACATAATGCCATTAAAAACTTGTCAGTAAAATATCAACCCCTATCTATCTGTGTATTACAGTATATAACATTAAGAGAGTGTGAATGGACATACTGCAAAATGCCTTAGGTCTCTCTCTCTCTCTCTCTCTCTCTCACACACACACACACACACACACACATCCGTTATGCCAACCGCCTGAACTTCACCTCAGGAGCGTGTAATGTCACCTGCCTCCCACCTGCGTTGAATACCAGCTGTCTGTGCTCAGATTTATAAAGAGAAATAAGAATCGGACGTACATGAGAGTCTGGCAGCTTCACACTGCCTCTTCTATTTATCTCTGGGAATATCTGTATTATAGGGAGACTGTTTTATGCTGACGATGATCCCTACGTCTGTTCTATGCTGACGACGATCCCTACGCTCTTTCAGCTCAGTTTATGGCCAAGTGTATTAAGACTGGTGGGTTATTTTGATTTGCACCCAAGAAAAAATTATTCCTACCTCATAACTAAGGTTCATCGAATTTCGCACAAACACAACTTACCACTCAAACTGTGGGAATGGTGCAGTTCCACCACATAAACACAAACCAACTAGAGTGATGAGATTTGGAACACTCACAATTATACCACTGAGTTAAACAACGCCTTTTCTTTTTTATTCTTGGTTTCAGTAGACGGTTTATATTCACTTTTGAGACAATTTCTGATGATGAAGAGTTTAATCCTGTTGAGAGCAGGAAATTGCTGATGTATCTTATCATGACTTACGCCAGGCAATTTTATTCAGATAACAGAAACCCCTGCCCTTTAGCACTCCAACCCTACTGAATAGTACCGACAAGTTTGGTAAGATGCCATTTGTTTTGGGCACGATTTCGAGACAGGAACTAATGACCCTCGACTTTATTATTTTTTTCTATTTAATTCTTGCAATCTCCAGAATGCTTTACTGAACTCTGGATAAAGGAAATTTAGAGGTCAGATACGGCTCTCATTTCCCTCTTCGTTACTAAAGCGTTCTTCCAAAGCCGTCAATCGGTCAGGTAGCGGAAAAAAAAAAAAAAAACGGTTTAACATTGGGCAGCATATACGAATCTTACAGTAATAAAAAACCTGAGCTCAGACAGGGCATACCTCCGCCAATGTCGATAAAATTTATGTTTTACTCCTGCATCCGGATCTGGATCCACCTCAAAATGAAAATCAACACCTCCTTGATCCACTGACCACCTATCCACCACATTTCATTTAAAACCAAGAACAACTTTTTCGGATATCTTATACACAGACTGAAAGACATGAGTGAATAAAAAACCTCAGTCCAACTTCGTTGGTGGAGGGAATTACTGATTGGTGATTGGTTCTGTACAGTAAGTAATAGGGGAACGAGAGAATGGAATACAAACAGGCGCCAACTAAGGTAAAGCGAACACTCCAAGGCCTCCTTCACCTCGCTCCCTCTCTCCATCTCCCTCCAGCGTTCCATCCATCCTCCTCCTCCACCCTCCTCCCCTTCCTTCTGTATATTAGCCAGCTAGCCATAGAGGGAACAGTTGTGACAGAAAACAGTTCAAGGAATATTTTTGTGCGTTTTTTTCATGATCTTCCCTCCTCCAGCATTCTATACTATATCATCATCACCATCATCATCATCATCATCATCATCGTCATCATCATCATCCATCCTCCTCCTCTTCCTCCAGAGTAATTGGTACTGACGTATAATCACAGACAACATCTCCTTCACCATCGATTCCTCCCTCCTTCCCTACAACATTCCGTATTCCTTCAGCATCCTTTTTCCTTGCATATCTTCACAAACTATCGCCATACGAAAATGGTAGCATTTCTCTCACTATCTCCTTCGCTCACTCCCTCCCTGCCCACCCTCCCACCTTCATTTCATACATCATCATCCCGTCACCAGTCATCTTTAGATCTGCGCTCACGTATTTTCTGTAATATTTCCTTCACCACCTTTCCGCTCCCACACTCTTCACCCTCCGGCGTTTCATTTATCATCAGCTTCCCTCTTTCTTATGTATCTTCTCATCTCTAATGGACTCAGCAGTTAGGAAATTTCTTGTGTAATATTTGTCTACGCTTGCGTCTTTACATCTCACAAAAGAAAAAAGTGGACTTGAGTATTCCTATATTTTTTTCAGTTAGTTAAGTACTGAATTATTTTAACTACTTAACTAATTTCTATTTTTCGTATATTCAAGTTAGTCAGTGATCTACGAGTGCAGATGGAATGAAATGTTGGTTCTTCCATCAACAAAGGCCACGAGTAAATTTATATGCCAGCAGCAACAGTTTAAATTTATCACGTCTTTGAATGGATTGTGACCTCCCTCTTCTTTGTGTGTGTGTGTGTGTGTGTGTGTGTGTGTGTGTGTGTGTGTGTGTGTGTGTGTGTGTGTGTGTGTGTGTTATGGTGTGGTGTGGTGTGTGGTAAGGAGAGATCTAGGGGTGTATGGGTTAAGGTAAGGGGGAGTAAAGGTTATGGCCCTCAAGGTTAGCCAGGCCATTACAGTCGTGTCGAAAGATCACTCACGTTATTTTACGCAAGGGACACAGTACAGCCCAATAACGCCTTCTTATACTCTGAAGCCCGGAACACTCACTAAGGTCACGTTACAATAGAATCCCTGATACAAAGCCACCTACGTGAACACATTTTACGTGTTTTCAATAGACTAAGCACTACGTTACAAAAGCATCTATATACGTGCTCATTCATTCACCAGTAATCGCTTTAAAACATCTACGTGAGCATTTGGTGTCGGCGATCGCTATCACATATTCACCTGCGTTCAAATTATCCACATGAACTTCAATTTCCAGTACCTGGTATGCTGTGAAAGTATATATACATGACTGTCTGTTTTTAATAATCGTTATCTTGTAAAACCATCTGCGTTAAAATATCAGTTACGTGAACATTATTTTCAGTGATCGCTAGCTTACAAATGCATCTACGTGAACATGAATGGAGTGTCTTGATTTCCGTGTCGTGAGTATTGCTCCGATGGAATACTTACACCCACATACTCACAGACTGAAACAGTTTAAATCTGTTTGTATACTTCTTCCCTGAATGATTCTATTGAGGATAAAAATGACTCAGCGCAAAACACATCTTTACTCTTGCATCCATAGCACAAATAACTTATACAAATAGACCAGTACACTGAAACTTAGAGACACGTAACTTTTTGATGGTTATAATATCGCTGTGAAAAGCATGCTGTGTATGAAAAAACGCAGTCTGAAAGATTCATTTATATCGACTGAACTTACTGATTTATTCATTTATTTATTTTTGCTTTATCTGGAGTATCTTGACAGCTTTTGCGAGTTTTATAATTTACGTTTCTTCTTCCATCATTGAAAAAGAAAGTTGGCAAGTGAGCTCTACGGTAAAGTTCTGAGGATATCAATCTGCTTTAACTATCTCTCTGTTGCCCGATTCTGCATCAAGTGAGGAGTGACAAGAGGATGCTAAGTCTAATAAACGCTACTGAACCGAGGATATGGAGGGCATGCGTATAGGGTTGCGTGTGGACTTTGCGTAAATCAAGGAATCTTATAAAGGCCATTCTGTGCAGGACTATCTTATCAGGTGGTGTGAGGCTAAGGGCAGTGCCAGTCTCTCTCTCTCTCTCTCTCCCACGCACCTATCTACACCAACACAGCCACACCCACACCCACACCTACATCACATTAGTCTGGCATGTTTTCCTTTGTGATTCGTCATGTGATCACCAATACCACGATCGCCAAACGCTGTCTCATTAACTCCGGAAGACAAAACTGCGAGACACAATAGCTGCCTTTTTATCGCCGTGCCAGAGTTTGTTGATACAGTACAGCATCGCCCCGCTGTCCAAGGTCATACAGTTCTCGCTTGACTTCACACAAGGTTTTGCTCTACTGCTGTGTGTGTGTGTGTGTGTGTGTGTGTGTGTGTGTGTGTGTGTGTGTGTGTGTGTGTGTGTGTGTGTGTGTGTGTGTGTGTGTGTGTGTGTGTGTGTGTGTGTGTGTGTGTGTGTGTGTGTGTGTGTGTGTGTGTGTGTGTGTGTGTGTGTGTGTGTGTGTGTGTGTGTGTGTGTGTGTGTGTGTGTGTGTGTGTGTGTGTGTGTGTGTGTGTGTGTGTGTGTGTGTGTGTGTGTGTGTGTGTGTGTGTGTGTGTGTGTGTGTGTGTGTGTGTGTGTGTGTGTGTGTGTGTGTGTGTGTGTGTGTGTGTGTGTGTGTGTGTGTGTGTGTGTGTGTGTGTGTGTGTGTGTGTGTGTGTGTGTGTGTGTGTGTGTGTGTGTGTGTGTGTGTGTGTGTGTGTGTGTGTGTGTGTGTGTGTGTGTGTGTGTGTGTGTGTGTGTGTGTGTGTGTGTGTGTGTGTGTGTGTGTGTGTGTGTGTGTGTGTGTGTGTGTGTGTGTGTGTGTGTGTGTGTGTGTGTGTGTGTGTGTGTGTGTGTGTGTGTGTGTGTGTGTGTGTGTGTGTGTGTGTGTGTGTGTGTGTGTGTGTGTGTGTGTGTGTGTGTGTGTGTGTGTGTGTGTGTGTGTGTGTGCGTGAGTAGCTAAGCACCTGCAAAAACAGATCTCAGCTACGAAAAGATAAATATTTTAAGTACTGTAGGGAATCTTAGCCCAGGCTGTGCTTCTGCTGTTGGGTCATATAAAAACTCACCTTACTGGATGTGGCAGCTACTTTTTGCTATGAGGACAACATCAGAATACAATAAGGATAATAACAGTCTTACTTATACGAATTAGTCATAGACTGGAATGAAAAACGAACAGACGTAAGGCTCTTTCCACTGGATACTCTAAGGTTAATGCTCCTACTTTCGTGTTTTCCTTTTCTTGGCTCTGGAGCCAATCCATCTCATTTATAGCACCTGGAATGGGTTAGATGACCGTGATGCTTCTGATGACGATGGTTATAGTGGTGGTGGTGGTGGTGGTGATGATAATGAGGATAACGCTTGTGTTGCAGAAAGGACACTGATAATGATAATGATGATGGCAGTGATGATAACGATAATAAATGAAGATGATATATACCATCTGAACTACCTGCTGATGTAGCCCGTCAGAACGAGAAGCTGCGATGAAGGAAGGAAGTTGGTGGCATGAAGGAGAATGGGGCAGCTTCCGCCACTTCCTTAAGAGGGTGTGGCAAGAGCGGAGTTGGTGGGTCAGGTCGCGTTGTCCATGAACTTTTACACCCCACTACGCTTCTGGCGTAGGAGGGGAGGGGAGGGGCGGAGAGGTGAGGGTGAATGGGCGTGGGAGAGAAAGAATAAGGAGTTGAAAACATTACTAGGGATGGTGGGGGGGAGGGAGGGATGAATATGGGAATGGAAGGGAAGGAGTGGGAGACGGAAGGGGAAGTCGGATGATGGGAAGGAAGGTGTGCAAATAAGGGTGAGAGTAAGGATGGAAGCGCGAGTGAGGGTGGGGTCTAGAGGGTCGGGGTGACACAAAGAATGGGGCTGGGAGTGTTACTGGGGGTACAGGGGAACGTGGGAAAATGAGAGGAAGTGATACATAGTCTGAAGACGGGAAAACACGCCAAGGGTTGGAATAATGGGTGGAGAAAGAGTGCTGTGGAAGAATGAAGAGCTGGGGCATTACTGAGGGTAGTGATGGTGGGAAGAATGTGAGAAAGGAGGGGGAGGGATTGGGAATGAAAGTGGACGTGAGGTGAGGATGGGCTGAAGGGTGGGGTTGGAGGAATGGAGGAGGGCTATAAGGGTATTTATTGTCGGGTAAGAATGTGGTACGGTGTGGTGGCGCGAGTCTGCTTAAGGAATGAAAGAAATGCCAAGGGTGGAAGTCAGGGGTGGAGGGTGGTGAAGAGTGAAGACTGAAGGGTCTGAGAGTGGAGTATTAATGGTGTTGGGGCAGAATGTGAGACAAGGGGACGAAATGAGAGTAAGAATGAGGCGTAGAAGATATGTTCCTTTCACATTCTCTCTCCTTACAATATCTCATCTCCTTCTCAAAGTCTCTTAGCCCTTACATTGCCCCTCTCACATCCCCAACCTCTAAATATTCATCCAACCTCGTCCCACGCTCAGAGTCCTCACATTCTCAACTTTCATTCCTCCCCTCTCTCTCCCTCTTAAATCCTCCTCTCACATCTCCCCTCCTTTCACCAATCCCCATTACCCCTTTACCCTTTCATACTCCCTCTCTTTCTCCCCTTCTCATATCCCCTCCTCCTCCTTACTCCCTTACATCCATCTTCCATTCTCACATCCCCTCTTCCAATATTACCTCTGAACCGTTCCCATCTACATCACACCTTCTACCACGCTCACACGGTCAACCTAGCAGTATTTACCCTTACCAATCCACGGTCATTGCTTCATCTCACACCTCCCCTCTCACATTCCCTCATCTCCCCATACCGATCCATATCCACCTTCTTTCCCTCTCTTACACTCTACCACTTCTCACACACCCCTCCTTGCATCGTTCACACCCCTTCCATTTTTCACCCGTCGCCCTTCTCCCTTCTTTCACCCTTTCCTATTCCCCTTCTTTCAGCCATCGGTCTCCTCTTACTCCCCTCCACCTCCCTCTTTTTCCCCTCTCCCCTCCACCTCACATTCCGTACCCAGCGCCTTACCCAACAGCGTCACTCATCCAGCCTCCCAGCCAACGCCCTTACCCTCAAGGCGTATTTAGCCCTCACAACGCGACACAAACCGTCTTGAATGATGATGGCTGGTTATGCAACTGGTTATGTAATTTTCTGTCGCCTGCTTCAGAAATTGGGGGGAAAAACGGAGATTGCCTTCTCGTCTGCGACTGAACCCATACGCATATAACTGTTATCTCTTCAATAAAACGTCGATTTCTTACTTTCATTCCCTGTATTTCGAGACGATTTCACTCAACTTACGAAGGATCTCTGGTTCGTTTCGTTTTTGAAGGCTCCAGCATGCTTGCATGCGTAGGCCTTGGTCACCTAATGGAGGCTCTCCATGCTGCACGATCTCTGGCAGCTACGCTATTCAGTCCATTATCCCTGAGGACACACTCAATGACCTCGTCCCAGGTCTTTTTCGGTCTACCTCTCACAACCCTGCCCCTAACGTTAACACTTATCACTTTCTGCACCCTATTATCATCCCACATCCTCCCCACATGACCAAACCACCTCAATCTACCTCTCCTCATCACAACACCAATACACTCCACTTCCATCCTACTTCTCATCTCCTCCATAGTAAACCCTGAAAGGGTTAAAAATAATAACCAATAACCCCACGACTTTTTTTTTTTTTTTTTTTTTTTTTTTTTTTACCATCAGACTATTTCATTCAGCTTTAAAAGAACTACTACGACTGAAGAAGAAAACAGTAGATCTCCATTACATCAATTTCCTCCCTTACGAGCGGAGTATTGTAGAAAAGTGATTTGTTGCTGCAAACACAATGCGAGATGAAAAAAGAGCTCTCATTTTTGGCGAGCTCATCTTGTCTGCGGATGAGCTGTAATTACTCAAGCGGTAGTTACAGGTGATTTATACGGAACAGGTTGGGTCAAAGTGGCAAGGTGGAAGAAGTAGTGTGGTGATGAGAGAGACCAGGTGAACTTTGGCGTCTGAGTATCGAGTTATGAAATGGGTAGTGACTTCTGCCCAGTTTACTTCCACTTTTTTTTTTTTACCTAGTCTCTCCTCTCCATTTTTATCATTACTTCCTCCTCTCTTTATTAACGTGTAGCCAGTTTCCCTTCCTGTTCTGTTTCTTTGCTTCCTAGTCTCTCTTGCTTTTCTTCCTTCCAATGTCTCCCGCTTCCTTTATTTTTATCCAGTTTTCTTTAATCCCTCTTCTCTCTCTTCCAATTACGTCTACCCATTTTCCCTTCGTCTTTATTTTTCTCCTAGTTTCTTTCCTTTTTTTTTTTTTTTTTTGTCTTAGTCTTGGATGGGTAAGGATTTCCTCTCTCTCTCTCTCTCTCTCTCTCTCTCTCTCTCTCTCTCTCTCTCTCTCTCTCTCTCTCAATATATCTGTCTATCTCTCCATGACTCCATCCATCCATCCACCTATCTTCTTGCCCCCCCCCCTCTCTCTCTCTCTCTCTCTCGCTCTCTCCCAGCGCCAGTCTAGCCAATTCAGTTCAAGGTCAGGGTATCCACTTAGGCCCACGAACATATTCAGAGCGGGCGATGAAGTGACCTGGTAATACTGGTTCCACGGCTTCTGGCAACACTGGGGACGAATCGGGGCGTGGAAGGGGGAATGAGGGAGGGGGGATAAGTAGGTAAGAAGTGGGGGGAGAGAGAGAGAGAGAGAGAGAGACTACTGATGTGACTTTCGTGGTACAGAATGTAGGAAGGAATTAAGAACTCAACAAAAAATGAGAATAATTACTACAGAGGATGGTCTGACATAATTTTGCTGGGCAGTTCGTTCATTTCCAACTTGAGAGAGAAGTGGTGAGGAGCCTTTAAAAGATCAGGTGAGCACAGACCAACACCGACAACCAGAATATGACAGGATAACAAAAGAGATCTCGATACTGTTAGTGGGGTGGAATGGGGGAGTGAAGAACGTGAGAAAGAATGGAGAGGGGGTGAGAGGAGTGGGGTTCACAGAAAGGAAAGGTGGGGATAGGGTGGAAGAGAAGGGAGGGAGAGAGGAAGAGAAGAGGAGAGAAATGCATGAAAGAGTGAAGGAGGGAGGAAGGAGTGTGTGGTCTGTGGAGTGGGAGAGAGATGGAGAGAGATACAAGGGAGTATTCGTGAGGTGGGAAAGAGAGTGGAGGGGGTTGAGGGAGGAAGGGAGGGAGGGAGTGAAGTGACTGTTGGAGTGTGAGGGAGAAGGGAAGTAAGCACGTGTGAAGGAGTGAGAGAAAAAAGTGGGGAAGGACAGGAAGGAAGACATGCCAGTGTGAGGGAGAGGTGTGTGGTCGGGGTGTGATGGTGTGAGGGAGGAAGGGAAGTGTGAGGGAATGAGGAAGACGATTGTGAGGAAGGGAGGGAAAGAGAGATGGACAGTGAGAGGGAGGAACCCAGAGTATTGGAAGGGAGGGAATGGAGGGGATGTAAAAAGCTGTAGTGGAGTTAAGTGTACAGTTCACTCCATATTGGACAAACTGACGCTACTGATGTGCTCTCTTCCTTGTGTGAGGCAGGGAAGGAAAGAAGCAAAGTTGAGAGGTGGAGGGAGTATGAAGGAAAGGAAGGATAGTATGATGGAAAGAGGAAAGTGTGAGTGAGTGAGTGTGAGGAAGGATGTAAATGAAAGAGAATTACGGAATGACAGTGAGCGGGAAGGAGAATGTGAAGGAGGGAGTGAAGTGATAGAGGATTAACGAAAGATAGTGTGAGAGAAGGAAGATAGTGTGAGGAAGGGAGTGTGAATGAGAGAGGATTAAGGAAGGATAGTGTGAAGGAGTGGTCAGGGTGTGGTCGTGTGTAAAAAGCCGTGTTGGAGTTAGGTGTACAAGTGACGCCATAATGGATATAAATGACTCTTTGCGTGTCGTCTTTCTTCTTTGCGGGAATCTTACCTACCAACCTTCAGGCGTATCATTACCATCATCTTTATTAATATTATCATCAACGTTATCAATGTCATCGGCATGATGATCATTACCACTTTTATTAATGATATTATCTTTATTTTCGTTATTACCGTCAGAGTTATTTTTATCAATATCATCCTCTTCCTCATCCTCATCATCAATAACACCTTATATCTTACTATTTAAAGTGTGTGTGTGTGTGTGTGTGTGTGTGTGTGTGTGTGTGTGTGTGTGTGTGTGTGTGTGTGTGTGTGTTGTGTGTTAATTTGTGCATATGTATGTACGTGCGTGTGCATGCGTCTGTATATGTGTGTGTCTATGTGTTTATAAGTGCGTGCATGTACGTGTGTAAGTTTGCGTGTGTGCATGTGCCGGCTACTGTATATGTAAGCGTGTGTGTGCACGCCGGCATCTGTTGTGTATGTGTCTGTGTATGTGCTTCTGTACGTGAGGGGCCGCCTGTGAGCTGAGACTGCGAGGGAAAAAAAAAAAAAAAAAAAGAGGTGTAAGGCGGGGGTTCCCCTTCATCAGCTCTCCGCCCGCGGTCCCGCTTCCTTGTATTATCTGCCCCCTTCCCCTCCTCCACCCTTCCTCCTCCATTCTTTCCCCTCCACTCCCTCTCCCCCTCATCTCCCCTCGTCCTACTCCACCCCCTTCCCCCTCCCCTCCCCAACCCCTCCCCTCTTTGGCACCCTCTTCTTTATCTCTTCTCTCTACTGCTCGTTTCCTTGCCTTCCTTTATTTCTCTCTCTCTCTCTCTCTCTCTCTCTCTCTCTCTCTCTCTATATATATATATATATATATATATATATATATATATATATATATATATATTTCCCACTCTTCCTCTTCCTTTTTCCAACCTCTCCCTCCTATCTCTTCCTACCCCACCAACCGACCCCTCTCGGTCCACTCAAATCTCCTCCACCGTCTCCCCCTCTCCCTCCTCCTTCACCTCCTCCTCCTCCTCCCAAACCACCCTTCTTCCCTTCCTCCCTCGCTGACTCTTCCTCCTCCAACTCTTCTTCTTCTTCCTCTTATTCTTCACCTTCTTCGCTTTTCCATTTCTTCTCTTCCCCCGCCCCCTCTCTCACCTCCTTCGCTTTTTCTTTTCATCTACCTCTTCCTCCTCCCCCGCCCCTCCCTCTCTCTCTCTCACCAGACCATCTCTACCCTCTTCCAACTCTCCTGTCGCCATCCTTTTCCCTTCTCATTCTTCCCTTTCTTTATTCTTCACCATTGCCTTACTATTTTGATTCGTTTCATGTTTGTATGTTTAGCTGCAGAATTATTTTATATATGTTTCCAACTCTGTCCAAATTCTTCCTCTCTTTTTTCCACATGTTATTTCACTCCCTCCTCCTTCCCAGATCTCCTCCACTCTGTTTCTACCTTTCGTCTGTCTCCTCTCTTTCCCGATATCCAGTAGTTCTGCAAAACACCAGTTGAGACCTGATCCCCTGCAGCCCTCACAAGTCACCAGGCACGCGAGCACGAATATCCATCATCTAAACTGTCAAGCAAGGGCCATACAGATTTGGTGTCGTGTATTTGGAGGGGTGTACTGCCGCAATCACTCCGCCACCATCTTCCTCAGCTGCCTCGTACTGGTTATCAAGCCTACTGTAGTCACCATCCACATCTACGTTACATTTTATTTCTTCATCCCTCTTTATCTATCCTCTCCTCCTCTTTCCTGTTTGTCTACGTACACAACCTCCATTCTCTCGTATTCTTTCTTTCCTTCAATTTCCCCACTTCCCTGCTCCCCCTCCCTCTTCTACTCATGGATGTTTCTTATTCTCTCTTCGATACATGCTTGTCTTATCCCTCATCTCCTCATTTACCCCCTCCTTTTCTTTCTTCTTTCCCCTATTTTTTACTCTCTCCGTTACTCACTGACCTTACTCACCTCTGCCCCACTCTCCCTTCAAAATATTCTCTGGTCTTTTCCCTTTCATCATCTTCCTCCCCTATTCCACACCTCCCTTCTTTCTTCTTCGTTTCGCCCCTCACCTTTCCGTTACCCACCAACCCCACTCACTCCTGCTCATCCTCTTCGTACCAAAACTCTCATCTCTTCCTTTCTCTTAACTTATTTACCAGCTTTTCAACTTTTCCTTCCTCCTCCTTATTTGACTTGTACTGTAACACAGACATACTGTAGACGACTTCGTAAGACTTCTTCCTTAGCGATATCTTCTGCATATTACAATCTAACATTCTTTTGTGCGCATTTATATCAGCTTAATATATAAATAGTTTACACGAATAAGATACAAGAAGATACTGAAGTGCAATATTTCGAATAAAGCACTAAGACTGAGATGTTACGCCTTCAAAGCCACATACATTATGACCCATTGTTTCACCATCACCATTTTCCCCTACCCATTGACCCTATTCAACCCTGACCCCTCTCCCTCTGCTTCCATCTTTTCATTTATCTTGCTGATCTTTTGTTTCCTCGTCCATCTTCTCTGGTTTCTTCCCTTCCTTCCTCTTCCTCATCTGTTCCATGCCTCTTTTCCTCCTTCCTCCATTTCGCTTCTCCTATTTCCCTGCTCTCCGACCTCATCCCAGCACCCTCGATTATGGTATTGATCTTGTTACCAATTTTGCTTCTCTAGTCTCTCTCATTCCTTTCTCTTCCTCCTCTATTCCATACCTTCCTTCCTCTTGTTTCCTTCCTTCCTTCCATCTGCCCTATGAGCTCATCACAGTATCTTCTTATTCCCTGTATTCCTTCCTAAATTACTGTATTCCTCGTTCCTTCTTTTATTTTCTCTTGTCTCTTCCTTCTCTTCTTCTTCCTGTTTCATACCTTCCTTCCTATTTTGCCCTTCCTCTTTCTCCACCCACAAGCCTTAACCTTATCGCCCTCCTCCCTGCTCCTCTCTTATTTCCTCTCATGTCTTCCCCTCCCCACCGCGTCCTTTCTCATTCTCTGTCTTTCCTTCTTCCTTCCTCCTTGTTTTGCTTACTCCCTCCCCTTCCTACCCACCAGCCTAACTCACCCCTGCCCTTTCATCTTCTGGCATGTTTTTTTATTATTTCCCTTCATGTATTTTCCTCACCCCCTCTCAACTCTTCCTTCCTTCTTCCTCTTTGTTTCTCTAACTTCACTTTCCCCTATTCACTGCTTTCACTCAACCCTAATCTACATTCTACTCTGCTGTATACCTCCTTCTTCCGTTTTTACCATCCCTTCCCAACCTTTCCTTCATCTTTATTAATCTTTTTCCATTTCCTCTACCCATTGATTTCACTCACCCCTGGCCTGTCTTCCCCCTACACGCTTACATCTCTAATATTTTCTCTCCCCTCATCTTGGTCTTCCTTTCCCTGTCTATGTTTTCTCCTTCCTCTCTTTGTTTTCTTCCTTTCTTACCTATTATTCTTCCTTTATCTTCCTCATCTCGTCCCTCTCTATATATCCTCTCCCCTCTCTGTTTCCCTTTGCCATATCATTCATTTTAAATTACCCCTACCCCTGTTTTTTTCTGTTCTTTCCTTAATTAGCTACTGTTTTCCCCTAATGCACTCTTCTGCCTTCTCTGATCTCCTCCCTTCCTCATCCCTTTCCTGACTAACCTTCCTCTTTCCTCTTTGTTCCACTCCCTCTCTTTTCCTCTACCCACCCACTCACCCACCTCACCTGCACCACATCTCCCCTACATCGTGTGCCATTCATTGCTGTACCATATCTCTTATTCTTTCTTCCATCCTCCCTTATTACCTCCGTCAACAAACCTGGAGGAGGTTGCGTATTTACCCGTGTGTGTATGTTTGTTTATCCATATCTCAAAAAGTTATTTATGAAATTCAATGAAATTTTGTGGATACGCGGGTCATGGGCCAAGGAGGAGCTAAACGAATTTTGGTGATGATATAAATTGTATGATATAGGCGCTGGCAGAGGTATGCGCTCTCTGAATGCGCTTGTCTTTACTTTTTTTCCATCCTCTCCCAGCTTCCCCTTCCTCCTTTTTTGTTCCGGCCTTCCACCTCACTCATCCCTGACCCCTCCCCCGCTAGATTTTCCGTCCCCACAACACCCCATTGCATCTCTCTCTCTCTCTCTCTCTCTCTCTCTCTCTCTCTTCGGCTCTTCCTCACCCCCTTAACCCTCTCTCTCTCCTCGACCTCTCCCCACCTACCCGACCCGCCACCTTCTCTCCTCACCCTCCACTTTCCTCCGCCCCCACCCCTCCCTCTCTCTTCTCCACTATCCCCTCCCCCTTTCTCTGTCTCCTCGATTTCCTCCACCCCCTTCCCCTCTCTCTTTGTCTCTTTCCTCCACGCCTCTCCATCCCTTCTCCTCGGCCTGCCCCCGCCCCGTCACCTTGTCTCCTGCCCATCACTTCCTCCACGTCACCTTGACCTTATAATCACAGGTCTCTCACAATAAGATCGGTCACTACAGCTCCATCAAGGTACAAGACATCAGCCTCTTCAGCCCTAAGACATAATTTTTTGGTCATGCTGTATTCTGACTCTTTTTCTCAAATTAGAGAAGAATTTTCGATTTGGAGAATACAGACTTAATTCTTTCACTACACGCTATCCTATTTATGCTGAATGTAATTGTTTTGTAACGGACTAAATAAAGTCGTCATCGCGGGCACACACACACACACACACACACACACACACACACACACACACACACACACACACACACACACACACACACACATTCAAGGATAACACTATCGATAATCTCCACAATGACACACACACACACACACACACACACCGAGAGAGAGAGAGAGAGAGAGAGAGACGGACAACGGTCACACGCACAACACAGTCCATTCCTTTACCACATACGGCATTCCAGCGTTTCCTTTGTGATACATTTCTCTACACAGTCGTCAACACTATACTCCGTTTACTTTCACTTGGCCTAACATTGCCACCTATCCACCTTGAAGGCAGAGGTGTAACAATCAACACCAAAACATGATGCTCGTCACAAAGAAGTGCTGTGGGAGGTATGCAGAGCCGTAGTAGTGTGTTTTTCTTCCATTAATGTATGCAAAACAGCTGCAAAGGGACGAAAATCTGAGCCACGTTAGGGGGAGACGAGTAGAGAATAACATCAGCTTCTCTAAAAAGTTACCTCTGTACCAACGTCACTGCAGTTTCGTTATCTCGTGACCGCCATCTTGCAAAGTTTATCACACATTTCATTCTAAAATATGCCACTTGTTAACTCTTAGAAGGCGAGGGGTCACTTTTAACGTGGATAAGATCATCTGGTGGCAGTAAAAAGAAAACAGTTCAGATTTCCTTTCAGTGAGGATAATTGAACAATGATTTTAACACTACAACAACATAGAGCAAATCCTGGTCCTCAACTGTACTTATAGGTGAACAGAGACAACAGTAAAACGTGAACAGGGACAACGGTAAAACAAACTGTCCAAAAATCCGATCGGTCCTTGGAGGTACTCGTGTGGCAGGGAGTGAGGGTGGTGGGGGAGGCGGTAGGGATGGGGGGGGGGTAAGGGGGATATTATGGCAGCCTTGTGTGGTGGGTGTGTTAAGCAAGAAGTGGTATGGTGGTGTGGTGTGGAATTGTGGTGGCAGTGTAGTGGTGTGGCAGGGTAGGGCGGGGCGGGTCTGCACCAGGAAGCAACACACAGGGTACCGCTCCGTCACAAGGACGCTCCCCTTCCCCCACCTCACATCACCTCACCTCCCTAACCTCCCACACCTCCTTTACTCACCTCCCTAACTTCCCACACCTCCTTTACTCACCTACCTTCCTTACCGCACCTCCCTAATCTCACACACCTCCTTTACTCACCTACCTCCCTTACTCCACCTCCCTAACCTTCCACACCTCCTTTACTCACCTACCTCCCTTACCTCAAATCACCTCACCCCCTTAACCTCCCGCACCTCCTTTACACACCTACCTCCATTACCTCACCTAATCTCACACTTGTAGTCTGACTCATCTCCCTCCCTCACTTCTTTTTCTTCATCTTCTTCACTCCCTCCTCTCATCTCTCTCTCCTTCAATCCCTCCCTTCCTCACCTCCCTATTTTATCCCCCTCATTCCCTGACTCCACTTCAATCCCTTCTCTCCCCTTTCTTGCCTCCTTAACTTCCCTCCCCTCCGTTCCCTCTTTCACCTCCCTCCCTTCTCCTTCCGCACCTCCCTACTTTACCTCTCTCATTCTCTACCTTTACTCCAATCCCTTCCCTCCTCTCCCTCCTTCACCTCCCTCCCTCCAACTCGATTCCCACCACTTATACAAAGACCTTTCTACACAGTTACTAACACCACTGTAATTTTAAGACGCGTGAGACATATAACCTCCTCTCTTTATATCATGGCAAGCCTTTTTTCCATATTGCAAACCTTTAACCACCACTGATACAAATTTTCACCTATACTGTTATGCCAGCAGTTGATTTTAGCTGAAAATTTTGTAAAACATCTAATTAGCTTTTCATATTTTCATTAATTAAACTGGTATGTTACGGTGTTATCAGTCCTTTAATAAACCACCGCTGATACGATAACTCATTACCTGTACTGTTATCATGAGTGGTTGTTGTAATGAAATGACTTGTAAGATAAATAATAAGCTGCCTATACACTTCTATCGTATAAACTGGTGTCCTTTGAAACCGTTATTCTTTTTATAAGCACAGCTGATACAAAGAATTACCACTTGCAGAGTTACTACGGAAGTGACTGTGTTTAAAATATTGTGAGAGTTAAAAGACATGCAGACAGCTTTACTTCAGTGCTACATATAAAGTCTGAACAAACCAACACTGATACAATGATCCACCATCTATAAACTTACTACAGATGGTTATATTTACCCTCTTAATACGATGACGTCTTTTTGTACATTATTCTTGCCTCTGCCGGACATTTAACGCAGCTAAGAATGTCCAACTACAGAAGGGATTAATGAAGGCTGTGTCTAACCCCTGCAATTTAAAAACCCTCTCTTAACTTGCATAAAATCGCCTGGAAATAGCAAGACGTGTTATTAAAGACGTGGTCGTATTGAAGTGATTTTATCTTTATACTACATGTCAAAAAGGCTATGTTGTGAAGCTGCCGTCCAAGTCAGTGCTAAGAGTGGAGATTGAGAGAAAGATAACCACGACGAATCCGATACAAAGGCCCACTTAAACAGTTGCTACGGGAGTTGATTGTAACTGGAAGACTGTACGACATTGAGCCCGTTATATTTATCTCGTTATATTATTAACACCTTAACTACGAGGACGACTGTATGTGTTTTAGTCATGATACCTCCATATTTCATTCGCTCTATGGGAGGCCTTTGCGGAAAAAAAGAGTTAATGAAGGCTATATCTAAATCCTCCAGTTAAAAAGCCTCCCCAGAGCTAAATAAAACTGTCTTGAAATAGTAAAAACACAATAAAGTCCCTGTGCCAAAGAGGTAAATGCGGTATATTCAGACGTCGTGACTTTATTCAAGGATGCCAATTAATGCTACTCGTGGAGGCTGAAGCATGAATGTAATCCCTTCAGTCCAATGATGTACTGTATTTCTCGCCCTTTATTCTTGTTCCTTGCCGACGGCTTTCTTCAGCTTTAGAGAGGCCTTTCTAGCTAAAGGAGATATTATATGGCCTTCCCTCACCCCTTACCCCAAGCAGAATAAAATAGTCTGGTGGTGGCAAGAATTAAAAAAAAAAAAAAAAAAAAAAAAAAAAAAGTCCCCACGCTGAAGGAACTAACAGGCTACATCGGCAACAAAAATAAATAAATACATAATACAGTTGGAAGGGGTGCTGACTGCTTTATAACCCTTTCATGGTGAGGATAATTCTAGTATTTTATCCAACTACCGTCATGCAGTTTCATTCAGCTGGGAGTAAGTCATATAATCCTAGGGTTTTGTAAGGGCCACATCCAACCCTTCAGCTAAGAAAGTCTATCTGAAGCTGAATCAAATCGTATAGAACGTAACAAGAAGGAAATAGAGATCGCTCCCTGTGTTGGCAGAAGTTAACCCTTAGGTACACAAACTCTGTATTGCATTCCGGCTAACGTCAGACGGTTTTATTGAGCTCAGAGAAACCCACACTGGCAAGATGGGTTAAAATCTGTTCAGTTAACGCTTTGGTCAGAAACTAAGAACTTTCCTAAATGTTCCCGCTAAAGCCAAACGATTTATTCAGCTAAGGGAAATTCACCACAACGGATGGATAAGATTGTAAAAAAGAAAAAAAATCAGATGAGCTACCTTGGACCAGACAAACTTTGGCATCGCCGATTAACTTAAATAAGGCTTGCTGCAAATTAATTCTGTGTACGTGTGGTGGCTGAATAAGGAATATAACGCCATCTCTCATACTCAAGGCTTAAGAGGATTTCTGCCACCTCTTCCTTAGCTATGTATTTTATATATTACATTTAAAACTCTCGGGCTTCTAAAATTCACCGTTAACTAAATAAATCATCTCCCGTCAGCTGGACTATGATATTAAGAGATGTCCCATATAAATATAAAGGGTGTCTCGTGAGGAAAGGTTATGACTTTGGGAAATGATGGATAAGGCAGTCCTAAGCAAAAAATGCTATATCAACATGTATCTAAATTTCAACCGTTACGAAGGTACAATTACTGATGACCTTATGGGCGAATGTGGTCTCTCTTATAATTCACCTATAAAGCTATCAGTAATTGTAGCTCCATAATGGTTGACATTAAGATACATGTTGGTACAGCATTTTTTTGCTTAAATTCCTTCACCTATCATTTCCCAAAGCTATGCCCTTTCATCCCGGGACACCCTGTATTATATATACATATATATATATACAGGCTATATATGTATATATATATATATATATATATATATATATATATATATATATATATATATATACATATATATATATACAGGCTATATATGTATCCCTCTTTAATACATTACTAGCTTACATTACAAATATTATGGGTGACAACAAAAGGGACACAGTGGTAGCGAGTTCCTTAGCCGACAAGAATACGACACTAGGGTCCCAATACAAATAAATGTGTAAATAAACAAAAGACATCACAGTATCTGTCAGACACTGCATATTATGCTGCCATTCCTTTCACAATGGCGATCCAATCAACCTTGTCGTTAGGTTAGCGCTATGTGTAGAGGCCGAAGGGAAGCTTTAGGCCACTTAGTTCATAATATCACTAGTCCAGAAATATCAATACTATTTTTAAACAAGGGAAAGTATGTCAAGTACGAAAAGGTGCCTATTTAACCCTCTCATGGTTAGGACGAGTCGTATTATTTTCTATTTAACGCCAGACAATTTTCTTCATCTGAGTGAGTGTACCAGAGAGTGTTAATACTGGTACCACTGATTCTCTCATGGTCGGGACAACTTTATCATTCAGTTGCAGCTACAGCCAGATGGTTTTTTTAAATTATTTTTTATTCTTTTATATATAGTTCAATGAGTTAACGTCTGAGAGAGTTAATACGGTCACCAGCAACCGTCTCAGAATCAGTGCAGCTCTAATATTCTAAGCCATGATTAACGCCAGACGATTTTCTTCAGCCGGGTGAGTCATGGGAGCCTGAGAGCGTCAAGATGGTGACACACTGAGTCCACAATATCACCAATTCATATTACAATTATTCCATTAATTTTAAACAAGGAAAATATGTACCGCATTCAAGGAGTTACCTATAAACATGCCATCACCAATTCATTACCGTATGTTAAGCTTAAGTGGTGAATAGGGGAAAAAAAATTGGATAAAAAAAAGGTTGCCTCAAACACACATCCTTTTCAGGTGACACAGTGACCTCGCAGTAAAGAAGTCCACGGCCCTGACTTGGCTTAACGATGCGGAATGTTTGATTAATGACGCCCGCCATTAATCATACTCTTCCTCATACCGAATCATCGTCGTTTTGTCTTCCTGTAAAAAAAGGCAGACTTGACCTACTAAGCGTGGTGACTTTTTTAATTTACGTTTTATTCTTCCGGATGCCTTTCTTCAGTTTATGGGTGAAATTTCGTAGTGATGAGGGTTAAGCCTATGTAGCATTATTGTTCTTGAGTGATGAAGGTAAGTGTACGAATCTATACCTCGTTTACTCTAAGCTGGCAAAAATCCCTAAGGCGTTTCAGTTCTCTTGATGGCCAAGTTAGAGAGAGAGAGAGAGAGAGAGAGAGAGAGAGAGACCACAGGAGCCTTTATGAATAGCGCAGAATTAAGCCCGAGTAAGGTAAGTAAAATTCTCTAGTGGAAGCGAGAAATTACCCTTTGCCTACGATGAGTTTTAATCATGGCTGCGGTGAGTTTTCATCAGCTCAATAAAATCATCCGTCGTAAGCTGAAATTAAATGCAAAATTCTTTATTCTCAGCCAAATCGTTGATACTGAGGATGAAAAGAAATGATGCTCTGGGCTTCCTTTGAGCTTCATAAAATCGTCTGACATTCGCCGAAATACAAAGCAAAGTAGGAAATTCGCAGTCCAAGGGTTTCAAAAAGTAAGCTGTCTACCGTACGCATAGATAAATGGTAATATTGCTTCACTGTTGCTTCTTCGACCCCACACGCCAATACTGACATGATAGACAACAGTATTTTCTGAGCAGGAAGCACTCAGTTCTTCCTAAGATCAGAAAAAATTGTCCAGCTGTGGCCAATATTCAATAAAGTAAACTAGCTTTCGCAATACTAGAGGATGCTAACACTGCCTGCTTGGTTCTTTTGACAGTAGGTGGGCTAGTTCTGGTGTAGTGGACAAAAACTGGCCCACAGGAGGAGGCGTCTTGACCTGGTGGCACAAAGACAGCATCGCATTATTTACCCCTTAACTCCCTCAGTCCCTCTGACGTCCATGGTAGTTTATTCTTGCTAATCTTGCTGCTCGTGGACGATTTTACTTAATTTAGGACAGGCCTCTCAAAACGAAAGGCTCTCTTAGTGCTACAACAAACCCCTCAAGTTCGAAAAGTCTCTCCCCTCGAAGGCATAATGAAATCGTCATATGGAAAAAAAAAAAAAATCATTATAATAAAATTATACCCGAGGCTCAGTGGGTTCATTCCGACCACGCATTTTTTCATTTTATTGTTGCTATTACCAGATGATTTGATTCAGCCACAGGGGAGACTCCGAACTGCGAGATATAATCTCCTTTAACCCATTCACTACATGAAATTTCATTTCGCTGAATAAACTCGTCTGGTGGTGTGAAGATGAGGTGGAACTGAATTAGTTGATGGGAAGCCATGAACCAGGTCTGGATTACGCTGATGATACAGTACTTATTAGCTGGGAATTAGCAAAGCTTAATAAAAATGATGGTGGACAAAGGAAAAAGGTCCAGTTAAAAATCAATAAAAAGATGAAGTTATGAGAATGAAACGAACAGACAATGAAGATATACTTTTGAAAGGACAGGATACAACCGAAAACAACAATTTCATACACCTCGAAAGGACAATGAGAAATGATGGCCCCTTAGACAGGAAGTTTACGGATGGAATTTAAAAGGTTCACCAAATTATGGAAATGCCTTTGGAGTGATCACATAGTTTCATGACGAACATAGAAATCAATCTACATTTTTTCACGGTCAGAAATATGCTGATCTAAGGGAGCAGAGGCGCGGTAGAGTAATCAAAACATATCAAGCCGGTTCCGTACATTAAAAAACAAAACATTCAGAAGAATCCTTGGCATATTATATTAGAAAAAAAGGAAAAGAAGGGATACATAAACTATCAAATGTATTGTATATGCGTGAAATGATAATCGGGTATAAATGGAAATGGCAACGATACGAATTGCAATCGCCATCGGTGGAAAGATGAACTAGAAAGGGTGTTCAACGCCGTGCCCAAACTCTGAACCTGACCTGTGACCTTGACGTTTGGTTGATCTGCACCAAAACAGCATCACTTCTCCCCATTCCCCCACACAATGTATGAGTCAAGCTTGATTTAAATCGGATCAGGCACTGGTGAGATAGTTACATACATGCATATATACATACTGTACATACATATACACATATACCTACCTGCTGTACCTACCTACCTACATACATACATACGCATACATACATACATATACATACATATGCATACACACATCCAGTACATACACAGACACCGACTCAGGCTGTGCGATGGATACCCCGCTGGCAACAAAGTACTGTCGCCACTCCTGCTTCTTTCTCCACTAACCTTGCCAATCAGGCTCATGGACCCACAAGAACCGACACTGATGGCTTTATATGGCCAGATCAGTGTTACCAGTTGCTTCGGATCCACCATATAAATTTTTTGCCTATAGAGGGAAGAGCAAGTGGGGTGAGGGGACTTTTGATGCCGATATTACAAGAAGGAAGGGACGACCAAGACCAGTTCGTTTCAACACCATGATGAGGGAGATGTGGGGTGATTGGGACAGGAATTGTTGGCGAGAATAATGTGGAGATAATTTGCTGTAACAGGTAATATTATACATATGGGATTAAAGGCAGTATTTTAGATGGCATAGGTAGCTTCGAAACACCTATTCCTTAGCGATTCATCATGCCTATTATACCTTATCATTCTCACACACAGTCTTAACATCGACGCAGTTTGCATTAATAGCATCTATCTATCTATCTATCTATAGCCAGACGCGGTAATCCCGTGAGGAGTGGCCGTTTGTCTTAAGTTAGTTGTTTTATAGGGAGGGACAATAACCCTCCGCCAACCCACATGTTATCACGTAGGGAACACGTATGGGTTGGTTATATGGTTACCACCCAGCGTTGTAAATGGTTTCCTGGCTTATAGGAAACCATTTGGCTTGTCACTCAATGTCAAGCCGCCTGAAAAGGAAAGAAGAAAAATAAAAAGTGAGAGGAAAGATGGGAGGAAACAGTAAGAGACGTGGGCAGACACAGACAAAGAATGGTAAATATGAAGGAAGATGTAGACAGCACTACATCAAATAAGCGGATGATGGTCGCCACCGCCTACCACTTACCAATAACAAACAAGAGGATAATGAGGTGTAATGTAAAAAATAAAAACTAGGGAAGAGGTGATAATTAAACACACACACACACACACACACACCTAAAATACGAATCAGTGTGTCTTACCTGGTACTGTGACGGTGGTGATGGAGGTGGAGGCGGCGGAGGTGGAGGGGAAGGGAGGGACTGTGAGAGGTGTGGGAGGCGCCGTGGTGGGCCTCTGGCGCTGTGGCTGTTGCTCTTGCTGTTGCTGTTGATGTTGGGGTGCCATCTTGCAGTACCGCCACGCTGTCGACACAGATACGAGTATATGGTTATTGTTTTACATGCTCTCTCTCTCTCTCTCTCTCTCTCTCTCCCTCCACACACACACAATAAACGTTACGGCACCGAGAGATCAAAAGCTCCAATCTCACAAACTCTGATTCAATACTTCCCATAATTTTCTGTGGCCTTTATCATGTGGCGAGCACACTTCCTCTTTCTTGAGTCTATTACCGCAAATCAAACAATATATATACACTCACACAAGTCGGAGTCAAGTTTAATAGAGAAATTTCCTCGAACTTCCCTCATTGTCCTCCAGATCAGGGTAGGTTGATGCATTTACCAAAGTAATGGATTCCAGAGAACATGTGGGAAGAATAAAAAGAAGTTAAATGATGTCTAGTGGTAACACAGCTGTCGTCCTTGTCCTTATCTGGTGCAACTTTAGCTGTGTCCTCACGGACGCCCACACCACAAGTCCTCTGGCATAACCACACCATACATTTTCATCCGTCTCTGTGAATGGCATCCTTCGGCTGATTATAATCCTCGTGCGTTAGCAGTATAAAATTCCTAAATGTGCCTCACCTGCTGAAAAGGTTAACCAAGCCAGATTATCGTTCTTCACTGGAGAAGTTTTCCTTTCCTAATATATATATATATATATATATATATATATATATATATATATATATATATATATATATATATATATATATATATATATATATATATATATATCATCCATTGTTTACGAGGTGAAATTCTAAAGTTTTCCTCAGCCACTGAAAGAGTTCATGGTAATGCCTCGTAATCAAAAGCAGACTTGAGAAAACGTTCATTTATTATTTTAAGCAAAAGCTGATAATTGATGATACCGTGCCTTTCACAGATTATCTACATGACATCCAATTAACGGGCGTAATTTTTAAAAATAAATATTATGTCGAGTCTGAAATGTTAACTGAATTCTGACACACCGGTGTGGTGTTAGTTGTGGTGATATTTTAGTGGTATGATGGTAATGATATGGCAGTAGTAGTGGGTCTGTAACGGTGTGGTAATAATGGCGTGGTGGTAATGATGTAGTGACATTGCACTGGTATAGTATGAACGATGCCTGTCGTATATGGGCATGTGGAACAAAGTTCTCGTTAACCCATTAATCTGGATATGAAACAGCGCCATCTTCTCGCCACAATAAAAATCTCCCTGGCACCTCTTCCTTACCAACTGACTTTTGCGACATATTTATATTCCTTTGTATGTTACTTATGCAATTAATGTAAATTTTCAAAACATTAAAATTACATGACAATGTGTGTATTAGCACCCAGTTTCATTTAACCCCCTGCAAGGTACAGGGGCAAGTGGCTATGTGACCGTTCTTTCAGAATTAAAGGGAATTTCATTTTGGTTTTCTTGTAATTAACTTTTTTTTTTTTTTTTTTTTTTTTTTTAAGGAAACGTCTGGAGCACCTAAGCCCTCGACTGTCTTCCTTTTCATTTAAAAAGATTATAAATGGGTGCATGCCCAGCTACGCCACGTGTGATATTACGTGATGAAAAACAAAATCCAGACGCCTCTTACGGAATCAGGTAGACAGAAACAGCACATGACCTTCACTATGACTGGCCCTTTACTACACTAGACCTTCATCCCCCCAAAAAACAACAAAAAAGTACAGCTAATAAAGAAGCATCGGTACTCACAGGTTTAAAACACAAGCTTTATGCGAATTCTTCTAAATATTTAGCTTTATCTGGTAATCCTATGTACGTAAAAGTTCATGCTTATTTGACAGAAAAATAATTTGCGGTTAATGAAGGGCAAAGTTATGATATTTCAAAACGTTCGTCCTGTGTGTCAGAAAGTAAAGCACATTCAGGAACGGATGGTTTATTATCGCCCGCCTTTAGCAAGGCGAAGCGATAATGTTTTTGCCAGCGTGTGTGTGTGTGTGTGTGTGTGTGTGTGTGTGTGTGTGTGTGTGTGTGTGTGTGTGTGTGTGTATGCATGCGTGCGTGTGTGTGTGTGTGTGTGTGTGTGTGTGTGTGTGTGTGTGTGTGTGTGTGTGTGTGTGTGTGTGTGTGTGTGTGTGTGTGTGTGTGTGTGTGTTCCAAACATATCAAGAAAAGTTGTTGACGAATTTTCACCAAACCTTCGGGAAATAGCAACTATGTGGATGTGCAAAAGCCTATTACTTTTGGTGTGGATTTAATCAATGATGGCCGAATGCCTGCCGCCATATTTTTTTTAATATGCACTGGCTTTTTGTGATAAGCGGTGACTGAATTCCGTATAGATTTGCGAATATTCATAAAATTTATTTTGTAGGTAATTTGCACCTTATCCAACGACATATTTTAACGGGCGAATAGCATTCGGCCCCCGAATGCTTTTGTTTCATTAATATTGTAAGACGAAGGCAAGTTTCAATTTCGTCGAGTATGATGACGAATGACGGTTATGACTAATGATGTGTGTGACAACACTGAACCAGCCACGGCAATCTTGGGAGAGAATCATCAGCAGAGGATCAAGTTGCTTCTCTTACTGCTCTGGACACACTTCATTGGTTTATGAAAGCTAACACAAGACAATTTTGTTCAGCTGTGAGAATGTCCAACAGTCCCATAATACCTTTAATGCCCAATTAAGACAGTACCAGGCACCACTGACAGGGGTAGAAGCCATCTCGATTAACTCCCTCGCCAGACGATTTTGTTCAGCTTATAAAGCTAAGTTGACCTCCACACGATTTACTTCAACTCGCGAGGATTAAAGAACATCCATCAGCCACCCTCACTTTGACGATTTTCTATTCCAATCTTGCTGCCACAAAGCGAGTTTATGCAGTTTAGGAAGAACTCTAGCGGCACTAAAGGGACCTAATATGGAAAAATCTTCATTATACTTTCTACTGAAGCCAAGACCACTGAAGTTGGCGGCCGTCACAGGAGCAAAAGCCGAGTTCATCAGCTATCTCCACATGATTTTATTCATCTCAGGACTGCTTCCTATCCTACATATTCTAACCCCTCCACTGCAGCCACATCTCTTACATTCTATTATTTACCACCAGACGATTTTATTGTTTGGGAGCGATCTCTTTCATAAATCCCATCAACCCCCTTCACTGAGATTATTTCTTTATTACATTCTGACTACTACCAGACGCTTGTAGCCAGCTCACTGGAGGGGTTTGGTATAGAAATCAGCTCATTAATGTTTTTGACGGCGCCAAGGACAGCGAACCAGGCGGCCGTCATAAGTGGAAAAGGTGAGCCAACCCGACAGCGAGAAAAAGAAGTTTGACTCGCTGGCGGTATTATGCAAGGCGGTGAGGGCTGGCGTCGGGGGAAACGTGGTATGTACTGACACTCCAAGGCTTTTTTGGTTCACTCTCAGCTGAATCAGATCGTCAAATGATAAATGAAATAAAATACTAGAGTTGTCCCGATCATACGCTAAACCCCTTCACTACAAGGGCATCAAGGCGGGGAAGGATGGCGTAGGGGGAAACGTGTTAAGTATTTACTCTCTCAGGCACTCTTGGCTTACTCCCAGCTGAATAAAATCGTCTAATGACAAGTGGAATAAAATACTAGAGTTGTCCTGATCATGAGCTAAATCCCTTCACCCACCGGGCATCAGTTCTATTTGGTTCTTGCGATTTCCAGACGATTTTATGCTGCTCAGGGAGGGGGAAACGTGTTATGGATTAAACCCGTTCGTTTCAACATTATTTCCTTCTTCCCTCCGTCAGACTATATTAATCAGTTTAGAAATTAGGAAATCGCCTGACCCATTCACTACCACAACGTCTTATCTATTTCACTCTTGTTACCGACTGACGATTTTATTCAGCATTGGGAAAAGGAAACGCGCTGTGTATTAAACCTCCTGACTTCCATGGCGTCAGTGTGTGTGTGTGTGTGTGTGTGTGTGTGTGTGTGTGTGTGTGTGTGTGTGTGTGTGTGTGTGTGTGTGTGTGTGTGTGTGTGTGTGTGTGTGTGTGTGTGTGTGTGCATTTTCTGTCTCCTGGGGATTTTCTTCAGCTAAGGGAGGGAGGGAGGGAGAGTAACGTGCCGTATATTAATCCCTCTTCACTATAAGGACATCATTTTATTTCATCCTTGGTACCGAGAGACGATTTTCTTCAGCTTAAAGGAGGCTGTTCGAGCGTGTCAAATTAAGCTATAAATGTTAAATGAGTCGTTTTTTTCGACGTTCTGTAAATGTTAACCAACTGAATACGGAATCTTGCTTTTAGTTCATTATAGTTATCTCCTCAAGGTTGATTTTTTTTTTTTTTTTAGCCTCGAGGGAATAGATATAGCTTAAATATGCCTTAAGGCTGATTCCTCCTGAGCTGAATAAAGTCGTCTGGAAATAGCAAGAATAAAATACGTCACCGAGCTGAACTAGATGTCTTCAGCGTTTTTGATGAGGTGGAAAAAATTACCTCCTTTGATACGATGTTGTCCTTGGTGTTACATTCGTGCTACTACTTGATGATTCTATTCAGTCACCTTTAGAGGGAGTTATCGCAATGGAGAGGACAGATACAGGTCGGCGCTCATAAACCCCTTCATTGCAAGATACCTCCCATAAGCTGAATAAAATCGTCTGGTGGCGGGCTAATACATATAAAAAAAGTATCTAGTTTGAAGGGGCTAAATGTTCAAAATAATTAACACTTGGGATAGTATAAACGATTTTGTCTAGCTGCGTGAGATCCTAGCAGCCAAAGAGCTAAAACCTTGCTGTATCAACTCTTAAGCCGCGATGGTAGAACCAAGGTGCTATACTCAAGTGAACATCAGACAATTTTGCTCGGCTGAAAAAGGTTCTAACAAAGGGTTGACGCCACACTTTTGGAGCGGCATCTCTGACTAATATTACTCCCGGGGCATTCTCTGATATTTTGACTCTGTGGCTATAAGAAAAAAAAATTTGTATTTTCTTCGTTCAATAACTGTAGGGGTAGGAGTCGTGATAGCTTAAGGTCATGGCAAGAACTGAGTGACCTATTTTCCTAACCAGCTGACACATACTCTAGCCACCAGACCCACAAAATAAAGTAGTTATTATTTTCACGTCCGGGAAAAGTTAACTGAAGTACAGATCCAAAAATCTGAAGCTTACATATTTAAAATATCAATGGAAATAAACCAATTCTTACTTTTGGCAAAACACCCGTGATACTTGACACAGATTACTCACAGGCAACTCTCTGACATGGTGGATATGTGGCAGCTTAACATTTTCCTTTCCCTGTTTTCACTGCAGGAGCTGAAGAGTCGTGATACTTTAAGGTCGTTGCAGCTACACAGTGATCTATTTTCCAAGCCAATATTACAGTTGTTTAGCTGATACATATGGTCAAAGTAAGAAAACTGAGAACGCAAAGGAGTGAGCAAGCCCTAACTTCCTGACAGTCGTTTGTTGAACACGTGATGAGTAAAGTGTGTCTGCCTTGCTGCTGAGTACGTTCTGTCTCATGGCATGCAGGCTAACTACAAATAATACTCACAACTGTTCTAAAAATGAAATCCGCTGACAGTGGGATTAGCTTACATCTAAGCTCTTTCACTGACACTATCACACACTATTCCCAAGCCAATCTCTGTCATGTGGATATCTAGCTGCTTAACGTTTACTTTTTTTGTGTGTGTGTGTGGGGGCGGGGGTTACGTGATGCCGGAATAATAGTAAAAATTTACTGGTTACCGGTACGTCAACCACGTGACGTATTTTCCATCATATATAACACAATCCAATTTACAATAATACATGTATTCAGACCTTTCAAACTCACAAATTTTATTAGTTAACATCCTCACGCCTTGAAAGTATTAACCTGAACACTTAACTAAGCACATCAAGTTTACATATCTAAAGGAATATGGAAATGAAATGGCTTCTCACTATCGGCGCAACACCTTTGGCAGACACCAGTGACTCCCAGGCATCTCTCTGGTGTGATGGACATGTAACTGTTTAACATTTCATTTAAGCATAACTACCCTGATAATGACAAAAAATGACTCCCAAGCATCTCTCTGGTATGATGAATATGTGCCAAAGTAGTTTAACATTTCCTTTCCCCTTTTTATTGCCGGGGTGGACGTCGTGAAACCCGAAAGCCTTGATAACTACAGAGTAACCTACATACACGATCTTCATAAGCTAATCTACCTAATGTACGGTCTACAACATCTCAATCTTGTATACTCATAGGGACTCTGGAAATGAATGACCAACTTCTCATTTAGTGGGGCATTACCTCAAACAAATAACACTTTATTCAGAGCAACTCCAGACAATATGGCTCAGCTGAGCGAGAGAGCGTGGCAGCCAATGAATCAGCTTTTGCCTTCTGGCGCAACACCTCTTACACTCATGTAATTATTATGCGGGTATGTCGTTGTTCATAATTTCTTTTTTTTTTTTTCTGTACGATCGAATGTCTTCCGATGCCCTAAGGTCATGGAAACTAAAGCGTGACCTACTTTCCAGCCATGTATAAAATAAACTCGAACAACTTAAAACCAGGTACCCATACCAACAATGGAAAAAAAAATATGGTCTCTCACTTTTAAAGCAACAATTCTGACAGGGAAAAGCTGTTGTTTAATATAATTAGACATGTTTGAGGCTGGTCCATATTTTCTTTATTTTTTTTTTCTTTTTTTCACTGTAGGGGCGGAAATGCTGAGATGCTGTGAGGTCATGGCAACGAAAGAGTGACCTATTTTCCAAGCCCGCCTTGCCCAACACGCCGTCAGAGCATATTAGGCGATAGCGATCAAAAGGTCCGAAATAGGTTTTGCCCTCGAAAAGCTGAAGGCTATTAATGGCGCGAAAGTCGTGACCTGGGATCGATTTTGTATTATTGGGAGAGAGAGAGAGAGAGAGAGAGAGAGAGAGAGAGAGAGAGAGAGAGAGAGAGAGAGAGAGAGAGAGAGAGTCAGGACTTGAGGAAGTGAAATCAGAGGCGAAACGAAATGCAATACTGTCGAGGCTGGAATGAGTAAGGGCATAATGACTGCTTCCGTAACGTAGGTCATGGAGAGACCCTAAAACTGTGTGTACAGTGTGTGTGTGTGTGTGTGTGTGTGTGTGTGTGTGTGTGTGTGTGTGTGTGTGTGTGTGTGTGTGTGTGTGTGTGTGTGTGTGTGTGTGTGTGTGTGTGTGTGTGTGTGTGTGTGTGTGTGTGTGTGTGTGTGTGTGTGTGTGTGTGTGTGTTAAAACTTCTTACTCGATAAAGAGCGAACTTACTACATCCAGCCTCACTACTGGACAAACACGACAAACAACGACCAAAATGTGGTTCTTGATAGGGAAGATCATATTTATTCCCATCGACTGCACAGGTGTCATATAACTAGTCATTCAGTTATTGCTCAATCCCAATCCTCACTGAAGGACAATCCGCAACAGTTGTATTTATGTTCCGTTCCCCAAATGTATTTCGGAGACACTTATGACCTGCACTAATCTTGCTTATACCGCTTCACAGAGATACACACACTGCTACAAACGAGCTAACCTTCGATACATTGTCAGTGCGTGCATGGGTGGCAGTGGTGATGGAGTGGCTTGAGAGGGAGGCTGGGAACTGCGATCCAGGAACGATCCTCGCTGGTGTGGGAAGTAAAAGTCAATGGATTTTATTTTGATGTCATATTCACTTTTCTTCCATAGGCTCTCACACACATGCTGTAACCTCACCAATTCGAATATTATATCCCTCGTGTAGCACACTTCATATGGTGCGTGTTAGTGCACAAATACCAAGTGACATGTAAGGGAAGCATGCACTCAGCCTTCTATTGCTATATCGCAGGTGACTGTACCTTGACAACAGGTTTCCCAGGGTGATATTCTCGATGGTTCAGGAGGCTTCTTAACACTTCTTCCATACCGGTAAATTTCGGCAAACTGCACATTCATAATCTCTGGTTGCTCTTTATGCAATATTAGCTTTCGCAATTACAAATATCAAGTAAGAGAAAATTAACGAGCAATATGCAAAATAATGTGTTAAAGAAGAGTGGACAGTAAGATACCTAACTCCATGACAGTACCCTCCTAGTCTGTGTCTCCAAGGTTTACATTCTAGTGAGTTTAGTAGGCTTACAAGTACTTCTTCCTTAAAGGCTTACTTTCCGTATTACACCTTATTTTCTCGTTTATTAGTTACACTTTTCCTATAACGACAAATCCACCTGAAACACATACAATGAAACATGAACACGCCACATAATGATATGTACTAGAAAGGAACAGGTGCAAGTGACCCTCCTAAGCAAAGAATGCGGTCCTAGGTTCCCAATCAAGCGCATGACCAAAAAAAAAAATAAATAAATAAATGCCTATCATAACGCCTATGAACGAAACGAGTAATACATTCTTTATTATTATTATTATTATTATTATTATTATGAACGTCCAGTAAAAATGACAACAGCCGAGATAATGTCTGTTTTATGACAAGCCTCAACAAGCTCACAGGCCACATGATCTCCTCTCATTGATTCAGAGAGAGAGAGCGCACGCACGCACACACACACACACACACACACACACACACACACACACACACACACACACACACACACACACACACACACACACACACTTTTACAGGGCTTATCAGGTTATTATTACATAGACAGGTCGGGCATGCAGACAGACCACATTCCTAACCCGTTCAGCCCGTACGCGCCTGTAACACTTATTCATGCTATCTCTAGAGTATATTATTTAACGAAAGAGAGAGTTTATTTAGCGATTTTTTGGACATTTTTTTTTTTCCTTTACAGGGTGGAGGGAACAGATACACTTTCCACTGATCACTACAAAAGGTCTTCCCCAAGATGAATGAAATCGTCCAGAGGTAGAAAGTAGCAATGAAAAAAGTATATTCTGAACACAAATTATTTTCATTTTTGTATTACCTTTTTCTGTATATTTATATTTCCAAACACACACTAATATGGTTGAGAAGTGAATGGTAGCTGCATGAACGAAGACAAAAAGCATATAACTTAAGGCCAAATGTCTTGTTGAATACGTGTAAGTGAAGAAAAAACAATCTCACACATAATTCAAGCTCGTGTCCTTGTGTATGAGTTTGAGTGAAGACTACAGCATCAACAAGCTATCGTACACATAACATCAGCTCGAGTCTTTTAAATACGCATAAGTGGGGACAAATCAATCTTACATACAACTTCAGGTCAAGAATCTTTGAAAGTAAGAGTAAGTGAAGATAAAAGGACAGACAAGCACTCTTAATAAAATACTTCAGCACAGGAATTTTTGTACGTAAGTGACTGTTAAATGGGAGCCCCCCGCCACCCACATAGATTGATTGTCTGATGCAAATTCCTAACTTCATTGGACGACTCTAGTATTCCACTCCAGCAATGACGATTTTACGATTTTATTTCTGCTGAGAGAGAGTCATGAGTAAAAAAAAAAAAATCAGGACTATCATCATTAACGTTCCATGGTTGAGATAACGTAGCATCTTGTTTCTGCTAACGCCAGATATTTTTTTTATTTTTTTAGCTGAGAATGAGTCACAGGAAGAGAGAGAGAGAGAGAGAAATTAACAAGCACACACACACACACACACACACACACACACACACACACACACACACCACACCCTATTAGAGTGAAAGTCCTCGGATACGGAAGAGTTGCGTCGTGTCACCTTGTGGGTAAAGCTTTTCACGAAGGGAGGGTGAGGGGGTGGGGTGGGGGGAGGAGAGAGGGGGCTGGGGCATGGGGGAGGGGTAGAGGGGGAGGGGGTGGGGGAGGATTATAGGGGGAGGGGGAAGAGGGACGGGAAAGGAGGTGGGTGGGGGCGGAGGTGAAGGCTACTGGAGGAATGAAATCTCTGTTAACCCTCTCACGGTCGGGGCAACTCTGGCATTCTCTTCATGTTAACACCAGATGATTTTATTCAGCTTACGTTCCCTAGTAGTGAAAGGGCTAATGAAGGCTAGACGTAGGTAAAACTAAACAAATAAACAAATATAAAAGTCTAAAGATAACAAGATAATAATAATAACTAAAATAATAATAATAGCAATAATAATAAAAAAATAATAATAATAATAATAACAATAATGTCATATTAAAGAAAATTAAAATTAAATGGTCGTGACAAGAAAATAAAGTTTAGATGACGCCTTAAAAAAAACAGGCTCTAAGGAAATAAACCAGATGACGTGAGGAAAATATAATATCGAAATAACAAGATGATAGCGATAAGCACTTTAGCACGACAGCGCCTCTTTCTCTCTCTCTCTCTCTCTCTCTCTCTCTCTCTCTCTCTCTCTCTCCAGACGATTTTATTCAACTCTCACAGTGAAGGGAACAAAACCAAGCCCTACGAGGAAATAAGGCGGTACAGTTATAAGTAGGCAGGCAATGACAAGAACATATTATACCAGTAAATTTACAACACCACGATACTATTAACTGCTTAAGAATGATGATGCCTTTCTGTTAGCCTCTTGCACTTATTTCTCACTAATTCCAAGCGATCTGACTCAGCTCTGGAAGGAAGTTATCAACAGAAATGAGGAAGGGCGGAAAATATTACACTGGCATATTTATAACTATAGTTCTTTTATCTTAACTTGGCCCAAATTTCTGTATTGTAACCGGGTAAGATCGACGTGTGGTGACGAGAATAGGGTACGGTTAAGGACAAAAGTTCACCTACTATTTCAATGCGTCTATAATGGGGTATGTCCTCACCTTCCTCCCTGACACACCATACCACAACTCTACACTGTCATAAACACCGCCACACCACATGGTCAAAAATGTCATCACATCACATAGTCAAAATTGCCATCACATAGTCAAAACTGATATAAAACACACCAGGTCTCTCTTTTAGGAACAGCAGCCATGTAAGGAAAGGGAGAAGTAAAATGTGAAATGTTTTAAACGAACAACTGCCCCCGATTATACAAAAGGCGCCATTATACAGAAGGGCAGTCGGAGAAACCTACTGATGTTGAAACCAAGACGGGTGGGGAAAATAATAATTAAAAAAAAAAAAAAAACTGAGAAATGTTCGATATATGAAATCCTGCAAACGGTAGTGGCAAGAAAAACTGTAATCATTAAGGCCAGTTACAGAAAAGATTTTGATACTTAGGCTCCTATGATTCACTCAGCTGAATAAAATCGTCTGGGGATTGATGGAGCAGAGCAAAAGAGTAGTCCCGATCACGAGAGAGTTAATGCTAACAGTATGATCACCCCCTGGCTCCTATGATTCACTCTCATCTAAATAATACTCGTTTGACATTACGAAAAAAAATAAATAAATAAAAACAAAGTAATAGAGACGACGCAACCGTGAGAGGGTTAACTTTAGAAATAGAAATGAAAGTAATAGAGCTGTTTGGAGAGAAAGTATACAATGTAAAAAATGTCTGTCGAAGGTTCTCATATTCAGACGCCAATATAAACTCAAAGCGGCTGAATCACAAATGTTTAAGAAAAAAGATGGTGTTAGTGAAAGTTGCCTACGTCGAGAGAGAGAGAGAGAGAGAGAGAGAGAGAGAGAGAGAGAGAGAGAGAGAGAGAGAGAGAATTTCCTTTGATATTTTCCTGTTCTCTACCCTCAACTCACCCAGACAAATTAAAACAACGTTCGGCAGCAGGAAATTACAATGACGATGATGATGATGATGATGATGATAACGATGATATTGATGATACAGGAAATTACAGTGATGATGATGATGATGATGATGATGCCGGAAATTACAGTGATGATGATGACGATGATGATGCAGGAAATTACAGTGATGATGATGATGATGATGATGATGATACCCCACAACGATTCAGGAGGGGTAAATATAGAATGTACGCCTAATTGCTTGTTGCACTCCTTTGTTTGCTCAGCGCCTCAATGCAACCTTGCAACATCACCCGCTTCTTCTTCTTCTTCTTCGGGGAATTTAAAGGACACCATCAGAAACAGGAATATTTAACCTTTTCATTACGAGTACTTCTCTGTAATGGTCTGACGGTAGCACTATACATACATACAGTACATACACAAATTTTACATTTTATACATACATATACACATTTTACAGTTTATACACACATACATAAATTTAAACACACACACACACAACTATAAAAGTGAGTTTCTCGCCCTTTCACTACGAGAGAGTGCCATCATCCAAGTTAACAAGAACGTTCAAAACACCAACGTATAGAAGGTATTAAGGAAATCAAGGACTGGTAAAAGAAACCCACTGGAGAAGAGAAAAAGTTAATAGAGTAAGGAGGAGAATAAGGAATCAGATATAATGACAAGCGTGGAACCCGTCCCCAAGGTAGCCTAGTCAGGGATATGGGCGGTGGAGAGTTGCACAATGTGGTCTGTTGATTCAGGAAAATAAACTATAGCTAATTTTTTCTATTTCTTCCTTCCTCCTCCTCCTCCTCTTCTTCTTCTCCTCTCTCTCTCTCTCTCTCTCTCTCTCTAAGCCGACCGGATCAGTGTAAAAAGAGCAATAGGTTAGTCGAGTGCAGTAGGGTGCGGATCATGTGTTGTGTGCGAGTTAAAATCCCAGTAACACCGCATCTTTTATCATTATATTCAAGCTAACACAAGACTATTAAGTTCTGTTGAAAAAAAATAAATAAATAAATAAAGGACAAAGGGTTAATTACTGCCTAAATCGTTTCGCTTCAATTCACATACTTAAGTGCTTTTATTTTCCAAACTAACAACAGACGATTCAGTTTAGATGAGAAATTCAAGACTAAACCCTCCACTCCGATTAGCCTAAGTGCTTTTCATTTCAGCCTTGATACCTTCAGACGATTTTACTCAGTTCAGTAGATATTTTTATAAACTAGAGAAGTCAGATACCATACAGCCTTTAATTTTCCGTTCAGTGTGAGACATCTTTCCTAAGCTGCATAAAATGGCCAGGAGATATCTAGAATTTACCATAAAAAGTCGTCACCATATTGAAGGAGTCAAAAAGTTGAGTACTACCTTCCCCCTTCTCTGCAATGGACGAACTTTGGTAATCTCTTCAGGGCTTTTATTCACAACCAATTCTTTTGATAAGCAGTTCTTCCTACTAGTCCGTTAATGTCAGAAATAATGTTCTGTTTAACTTTTCACCTTATTATTGACTCCAGTTTGGCTCTGAAACGTCTGTTACCCTACTGAATCACGATTAAAACATACACAAACGATCTTAAGCTATATGCAACTTAACCTCAGTAAGAGTTACGAATACTGCTCCAGATGATTTGGTTCACACGAGAGATCTCATAAAGGTCAAGGTGTGAAGGCAACTGGTATTCAGGTACTGTCCTTTTGTCACCTCTCCTACTTTTATTCATATGTCACTTTCTAAGTTAAACTTTTTCGTCTATTTCACTGAAAACTTTGTTGGCAGATTTACTTCTTTCTTTTCTTTTTTTTTTTCTTTTTTTTTCCCCCGTCTCAGTTTGTATATCCCTCCCACCCCGTGCAGTAATGGGAAATAGGATTATGATGATGATGATGATGATGAAGTTCAGAAGTCACTTCATAGTTCCGTACGAGAAGCAGTGTGCCGCCTAGCCTAACCTTTGATCTTTCCCTCACATCAGAGTGGACAAAGAACATCCCTTGCCGTTTCTATGGTCACAGTGATATCAACTTTGCCTGTCTGCTTTCCTAAGGGTATTGCAGACTTACGGGTCACGATAATAACTCGTTCCATCCCAAGACATTTTTCTCTTATATTCCTTGTACATTCTGACAATTTTAGGCAACTTAGGGCAGACCTTAAGCAGTCAGGAGTGTAGTGAAGGCTGCACCTAACCCCTCTAGCCCGAAAAAAAAACTCTCTAAGCTGAATGAAATAATCCGGGAGTGGCAAAAATGAAACTGCAGCTACGTCATCGTACTGAAGTGGTTAACTCCTATATGGTGTTTTTTTTGTGTGTGGGGGATATTTTTTTGCTAACTACAAACGACCTTATTCAGTTCAGGGAAGACTTCTTGTGAGGCAAGTGGGCAATGAAGGATGTATTAAGCCTCCCCACTTCGAAAACTCCCTCCTAGTAATTTCATGCCAACAAAGGCAGGGGGGCAGCGCGTCGTGTGTGACGAGAGGCCGCAGGAGCGAACGGTGGGGGTGGGGTTTTTGCGACAGTCAAGGGTACAATTACTTACAGAGGTTAGCCAAGGTTGTGTGTGTGTGTGTGTGTGTGTGTGTGTGTGTGTGTGTGTGTGTGTGTGTGTGTGTGTGTGTGTGTGTGTGTGTGTGTGTGTGTGTGTGTGTGTGTGTGTGTGTGTGTGTGTGTGTGTGTGTGGTTATATTTCAAGGAGTGGGATTAGAAAAATATACATGGAACTTGAAACGAATCCCATGGTACAATACTCGTACTTTAAACATTTTCAATCTGTCTGGGGGAATGTAAATCGCGTTGGTAACAATTTGTACCAAGTATCTTTTGACTATATACAAGCTTTTAAACACACTCATGCTTCCTAACGCAGACTCTAAGCTTTCTACCGGTAAGCTTTCTAAAACACACACACACACACACACACACACACACACACACACACACACACACACACACACACACACACAAAACGCCATCGCAGTGCAGGAGCAAAAATGTCTGCCAACCGGTTCAGGTGTAATTAAACGGTACTTCCTGTGTCCTGTACGTCCATTCACCCAACACCTCACAGGTCACGGCCGCTACTGCTGAACATGTCACTGTGCGCTAAGGTTCTCGCTGTTATGATTCCTGACCTATTGTAATCAAAATCAACTGATGTTAGCCTGAACTGGATGGTGTAATATGGCAGTAGGTGCAGTACGATTAAACTGATTGGTGTACTTGCCCTATGACGGCATTATACTCTAACCCCTTCACCTCGAGCTATATGTTCTTAGCTGAATAATATCGTCTGGTATTAGCCTAAATATATTACAAAATATTATATATCACAGGAGTGAAGGGATTAATATTTCTGCATGTTGACGTCTTTAAAATTCCCTTCGTGCTACCTTTAATCTAAGTCATTCAGCTTGGGGAAGGGTGATCTCAATCCACTTCACAAATACGATCACGTTCTATTTCATTCTTCCTGCCACAAACGATTTACTCAGCCTAGGGGAGGACTCTAGTGGAGAAGAAATGGACCAACTCCGCTCTAGTGACAAATGCAGGAACTAAATGGGGCAGGCTGGAAGGTAAAGCGGGTAGACTACAACAACGAAAATGATCCTCACGATAACTTTACTGCGTCAATGTGTAATGTTACGACCTCTACGACTCTCAAGTTTTTCTTCCTAAAACATCATCATCATCATCATCACCGTAACTCTAATTCACGGCTGCAAATCGGTGTGCTGAAAAAAATACAGGGAAATACCAAGAACACGATAAACATGGATAAAGTGGAAAAGAAGCCAATCGAAGGTAGGGTGATGCGTAAGGGGAAATGATGTTAAAAAGTATGAACATAAGAGTCAGGAAGTCCATTTGTCGAGACCACACGTTATTGCAACGAAGGACAATACATAAATATTATAAAAGAGGCTAGACAGATCATTTACAAGAGGTTGTTGACATGTTAATAATGCGGGATCGTTACACATCATTATTCGAGGTAAATTTCCTGTGCTATAAAACAATTAGACACGGCCCAGAAACAGGAGAGTAACAGGTTCATTCACTCATCGCTCAAACATTCGAAACTGCTTCATTCCTTCAATCAGATGACGGCTTGTGTACTTCATGTAAGCTGACACCACATTATTTTATTCAGTTTAGGAGATGGACCTCTGGCTGAAGGAGTTTGGTATATGATAGGGCTAACTTGTTACATTCGAGCAAAATTCTGAAGAACACAAACGACGCACCATTAATTTCTGAACCATCAGCACATTATATTCACCCAAGCATTACACCCATACGCAAGCACACACACACACACACACACACACACACACACACACACACACACACAGGGAGGACACAAGCGCACAAAGACAAAGGGACGCATTCTCGTCTGCTCGGGAGGTTTTCTTGCACTTTGTCCTTTGCCACAAATCTCTGTCCTCTCGTGTATGTATATATTTACAGTAGCGACATGGACTGAACGAATACCATACCAGACAATACCAACGTGTCATATGCAGAAACAAGATTAGAAAAAGAAGAGATTTACAGTGAGATTCTTTAAATGGAGGGGGTCAGATAGTCTTCATTTATTCTTTCAGCACTTACGCAATTCCTAGCTTCAATAACAACGTCTGGAGGTAGTTAAGTAAAAAAAAGTAATCGTGGTGAAGGATTTGACGAAGGAGAACAGGGGCAGGAAGCTGCGAGGCGTGGCAGATGCAGGAAACGTTTGTGCTCACCTGACTATTCCCTGATATACCGGGAGACTTGCTGGAGGTGCTATACAGGAACCGCCCGTCGCCCCACTTCCTCACTTCTCACACACTTACACTCAGAACCCCACACTTTAATACACTAAGACTGGATATCAGAATTTTGGTTTTCAATGGTATCCGAAAAAAAAGACTCGAAGCACTTATTTAACCCAACTCAAACTGAACTACTCAAATTTTTAAAAAACACTATGCCCAATTACATTTCACAGTATCAGGGTAACTACACTGGTTATAGAGTACTAGTAACACTGTATTTGTAAGGAGCGAGAGTCCCGGTGCTACTCTGGCCTAGCAGGTGGCGGTGCATGGATAGGTCCGTCCCTTGCCACTGCCGGGTGCACACTGAGACACATAACACGCCCAGCCTCACTCCCTCCTTCGCTGCCCCGGCCTTGTTCACGCTGATGGCGGTATTGGCCCTCCCTTTACGCTCACGCACTGTTTGTTTATATGTGAATAAGCTTTGTAATTCTTCCCACTGTTTATTTATCCTTACGAGGACATTTTTCCAAACCTTAATAAGACAATTCTTCATACCTTACCAAGACGTTATTTTTTTCATATCGCGTCAGATTCAAGTTGATCAAAAGGACACCATGCGCCTCCTTCATCCCGCCAGCTAGAAACCATCTTCTTTTAGCCAATAATTGTATGGTGCTAGCCAGAATAACCCAAATACGTCTTTCCTAAGCACAATACACTCACTTGGCGTTAGCTAGAATGAAGTAAAAGGAGAGTTGTTTGAGCTGAAGTGGATACAAATTCACATACTGGTGTTGATCATAATACAAGTTTCGTACGGGTGGGAAGCACAACCATACATGAACACCAGTAATTCATCTCCAACACTTTCTGGAAATTAGAGACGGAGTTTCGTGCAACAACACCTGTGAAAGCCTCAGACTGGATTTTGACTATATGAATTACTGATCGTGTCTTCAACTTGAAAACGAAGGCAGTGTGACTATAAGGTATCCGCTCTAACCTATGAAGATTCCTAATCCCTTGTAGCTCAGTCAATGGCCAAGTGTTGACTGATTTAAGGGTCAACATGGCTAGTTACCAGGGAGTCTTATCCCTCTCATGATTAAGACTCATCATATACAATGCAACCAAGACTTAGTATCCACGCTGTGGGAGTGACAGTTCCGTCAGGTGAAAACAAAACCATCCATGGTTATCAAGCTTGTAACCACACACCACGTTTGGCACGAGACTCACTATTACACAAAGTCCGAACGGGAACTTTCAGTTCCAGGTCACATTGCACATTACAGTTTCAAGTCTCTTTACGGACAGGAACTTCTCAGCAAGTCCCTCTCATATCCTCTCCTTTGCTGCCCTCTCGTGATGACACCAATAAAATTGGGCGGCTCCCCTGCCGGGTTATACAAATGTCCCAAAATTCCTTCCCTACCCCCTGAGAGGACGGTGGTAGGCCGCAAGAGAAGGGCATCATCAGCCTGCAGTCCATTTGGGTTCACATCCAGATAAACTTGGGGTCACCATATATAATTTGATACCCTCTTCATTTCACAGCACTTTCTGTTCTATTCACACTGATTACAATGGTTTCACGCTTTAACCTGGTTTAAATTTGCCACCTCTTTACGCCATCTTTAATGCTGATCTGTAACAAGAGATCAACATCAGAATATGGTGCTAGTCACAAAGAAGTGATATAGAAAGTATGTTCAGCAGAACCGCATATGATCGCCAATATGATCGGTTCCACAATCGTCATTATTGTTGGCTTGCCACTTCACCATCTTAGCTGCGGTAAAATGATAACGGCGTTTACCAATACAGGAGCAGAAAACTACTGTGCAACCCGGATTGCGGAAAAAAGCAGATATTTTAACGAGTCGCAACGTATAGCAGCAACTAGGAAACCCAAACCTGAGAGGGCAATAGGTAATTTTATTCTATCTTAAACTTATCTCTCCATCTAGATGCATTAGAATACAATGCTAGTCAAGAAGAGGTGCTATGAAAACGAAATATAGCCGCCGTACCCTGGTCTTTTTCTGCTGCTAAGTTTCGTGAAATAAACTAAAAAAAAAAAACGAAAAATCTGGACCAAGGTGAAAAAACTATAGTACGTGTGGAAACGAATTATAGCAACCGTGACACCCAAACTTGAGAGGAGAGCAGGTATTAGTAGGAGTCCGAAAGCCTGGCAACAACTGTGAAATTAACCTTATGTTCTCCCGAGCGTTTGGTGGGGTCGGGGGGTCGGGGGTTGTGGGGTAAAGAGCAGGGAAAGGGGAGCAAAAATAAAGGCACTTCATTACAAGCTGATATTTCACACTCTCAGATTATTACAAGAATAAGGAAATAAAACCTTCAAGAGCCTGAATGTCATGGTAAAGGCTCGAGTTGACCGTGATAAGCGTGTTGAAATACGTGACATGACACTTGCTGTGGAAAGCTGGTGGCGGTGTTGTGAAGGTGCAGGAAGCGTTGGGCCAGAATCACTCGCTGTCAATTTGTCTGTCTTTCTGTCTATCTGCGTTATCTATTCATCAATCTGTTTATGTCTATGTTTCCCTACTCAGTAACGACCCGCGTAGCATGTGGACGGAATGGGTGGGGGTGATACAGGAAAGAGGTTCAGGTTCTTTTTTTCCAAGTCGTCCACGATGTTAGAAAAAGAACTTAATCCCTTCACCACAACGACGTATTTGCTTATTTTATTCTTGCTATCGTCAGACCATTACATTCACCTCAGGAAACACCGCTTGTGCTGAAAGTGTTATTGGAGGCTATATAAAACTTCTGCAGTTCAAAAGAAATCTCTCCTAAATATCATCATCTGGATAAGACGAGAATAAACCACAAATACTGTCCTTTGGCTAATGGGGCTAAGCTTTCTCCTGCTCTCCCGCTCCCACTTCACCCACGAGCACAGAAAGTATTGGTTTCAAAGTCCATACAGGGCTGGATGGTAGGTGATCAGTGAGGATGGTAGGTGAGTGATGGTAGGTGGTGGTGGTGGAAGGTGGAGGTGGTACGTGTGATGATGGAAGATGGTGGTGTTGATGGTGGCGATAGATGACAGTGGTGGTGGTGGTGACAGATGGCAGTGGTAATAAGTTGTGGTGGTGGTAGGTTGGAGGCCAGGGTGAGTATGACCACTACCCACTTTCACTGCCAAGGTGGAGGTCAGAGGGTAAGCACGACAATTTCATCGGTTTTAACTCCCTCAGTACCAGGAAATATTCACTAGTTCATTCTTGGTATCTCCACACGATGTTATTCACCTTCGGACAGGCTTCTCGGACTGGAGGGGTTAGAGATAGCCTACATTAACCCCTTCTGTATTAGGGTACTCTCCAAAAATAAATAAAATAGGTGAGAGCAAGAGAGATTTAACTATATATACTCTGGCTTTAAAAAAAAAAAAAAAAATCGAAGGTTGAACTTTTATACTCCTCAATTCTCTCTCCCTCCCTTTCATCCTTCACATGCCCTTTCCCCCCTCCTTACATGTCCCCTCCCTTCCCCTCCCCCTCATATGGCCCCTCTCCTCCTTTCCACCTCATATGTCCCCTCTCCTCCTTTCCACCTCATATGTCCCCTCTCCTCCCCTCCCCCTCATATGTATCCTCCCCTCCCCTCCCCTTCTAACATCCCCTCCCCTCCCTACTAAAGGCCTCCTACCCCTACCACTCAAAAATAAACAGACCATAGAAAAAATTAATCATATTTCACCTTTTCAGCTCAAGGACTTTTTAAATAATTTTCCTGCCAATTCTAGACTTCTTTTTACCGGTTTACGAGAACACCCAGGCAGTGGAGGAGCTAATGAAGGTTATATCTAACTCTCCAGTTTGGAAAATATTTCAGCTACTTATAATCGTCTGGAGATAGCAACAATGATGTGAGAAAGGCGTCATCGAACTGAAGGGGTTAACAAGTCCATTCCGATGACGTATACTATGTTCTGTTATTGATACACCAGACGATCTGAATCTGCACGGATCTGAAGAGACTTTTCGAAATAATGAGAAGGCAAATTCATTCTTTCATTAGTTTTTTTCACTACTAAGTGTCTCTCCTAACATGAAAGATATCGTCTGTAAATAATAAGAATAGCTATGTCATCGTAGTGAAGGCGTTAATTGCAAGAAAAAGCTCTGTCACTACAGTGAAGGAGAAAATCACCTATGCATATAATATTACCACGAAATGTCCCTGACCATCATATCACGGGTGAAGCTCAGACTTGCCCATAAACCCCCTGGCTGCGGATTATGGACTTGGTATGTTATTCTGCCTAACGCTGAGTGATTTTATTCGGCTCACAGACAACCAGCGTAACAAGACGGCGAAAAACTACTTCGATTAACGTTGTGGTCGGAAATTAAGAGCAAAGTGTTTTATTCCAGCTGATGGCAGACGATTTTATTTTGCTCGGAGAAACTTAAGTCTGTTTAAAAGGCTGAAAAGCATTATAAGACAGAAAACAATGTCCTGGTCAATAATTTCCTTATATATATATATATATATATATATATATATATATATATATATATATATATATATATATATATATATATATATATATGCGACTCAGAATTATCAGAATAAGTGGAACGATATCCTTGGGTATTTGTCTCATTAATTAGTTCAGGATGATCTCATTACGTTTTGGCACTTTCGAGAGAGGTAATACTAACAACAGATGCTGAATACAGTACAGCCCTAGTTCAACTCAACCTGCCTCAGGCTGGAGGGAAGTCAGTCGTCGCCATGGCTTTATCGAGTTTTGACACTCAGAGAGTGACACTCATGGAGTCAGTCAGTTTCAGAGTACCACTCAAACAACCAACAACACGTCTTAAAACTACTTTAGTTGCTAAAACGTAGATAAGATTTAATTTCAGAGGGGCTTTTCGTTTGCGCAGCTAATGTATGAAAATGTTTCACACACATTTAAAAAGCATATTGTTCCCTAAGAACCTTAATTTTTTCCCAGGTGATGTGGAAGGGAAACTCCCTGAGCTCTCCAAACGTCACAATACTGGCTGTCTTGAAATTTTTTTCTCGAAAGTACCGCGCAAATGCTGTAGGTGACAACCCCAGGGACTACCAGGGTTATATTAGCCCAACCGTGTAAATTACTGTATAAACGTTCAGACCAGACATGGGTAAAACGAAGGGCTTTATTATGTGTGAGTATACACACACACACACACACACACACACACACACACACACAATTATATATATATACCTAAAACATCTGAAATCACGGTAATAAGGCTTCCATAAAAGCTTCCTGAAATTCGCAAGAACATGCAGTGCAGCCACTTGCTTTTTGTGTGGTAAAGTGGAGTGTCCGAGGCTGGGTTTGGTGGCTGCAAAAACTAAGCCAGGCAGCGGTGGGTAAGGCCAAAACCCTGTAAGCCCCCTACTTCAGTAGCACCATCGTCAGCCACACCACACTAGCATTATCACTCTTACATCATACTGAACCATCACCACCCACACCACACTACACAATTACCACCTACACCACACCACACCATCACCACGGACACCACACCACACTATCACCAGGTACACCACACCACACTATCACCAGGCACACCACACCACACGACACGACCACCACCCACACAAAACTACACCATCACCACCCACACAACACTACACCATCACCACCCACACAACACTACACCATCACCACATACACCACACCACATCATACCACACCATCACCACCCACATTACACTACATCATAACCACTCACACCACACCACATCATACCACACCATCACTACCCACACTACATTACACCATAACCACTTACACCACACCACATCACACCACACCATCACCACTCACACACTACATTACACCATAACCACTCACACCACACCACATCATACCACACCATCACCACCCACACTACACTACACCGTAACCACTCACACCACACTAAACCATCACCACACCACGCCGCCACCACCCACACCTCACTACACCACCACCACCCACACCACACCACACCATCACCACCCAGAGCACACCACACCATCACCACCCACACCACACCATCACCACCATACCATACCACACACCATCATCACCATACCACACTACAAATTCACTATCCACACTGAACCACACCTTCCTTCGAATTCTCAGTCCAAATTAACCTTTCACTACACTTCACCCTGACACATTTTTCCTGACTCAATCGAATCGAATCCTTCACTGACTGTCACTCTAAATTACTCGCCCATGCTTTTCTTAAATTCTTTTCATCGACCTACAAATACACGTAAAGACATGTATGAGAAGCAAACTTTGGTAAACTTCGCGTATTTACAAAAAATGTTGCTTCTCCAGTGACATCTAAACTCATTCCTTTTTCTTCAGTGACGTCAAGACATAAATCCTTGCTCCATAAGGACATCAAAAACTTACCCCCGCTCTGTATTGACACCTGAACTTGGCCTCCTTCCCCTCTCTCGGGATTCCCCCATAAAATCTCATTACAGTCGCATGTTGCCCAGGAGCACTATAGCTGGGTTGGAGGAAGTTTAACATTTGGAACATACTGCAGTGTGTAAGGAGCCTGTGTGTTAGCGGTTTTATCATCATCTCATGCCACAGAATCTTTTACTAAGTTGTTCCTCTTAATCACCACAACCATCATCATCATCATCATCATTACTATTCTTCCCATCAGTGCGTGGGGTGGGCAGGTGAGAGAATATAGACAGGAAAACACAAACATGAAAACACAAATGTAGAAGAAATGTCAACAGGCGATTTTTATGAGATGTAAAACAATCCTGAATGAAGACTGAATAAAAGGTACAACAGTTCTCTATTATTCCCGCACATGGTAGTGCGGTGGGTTTACTGTTTTGCCCGTGTATGCGCGCACGTGTGTGTGTGTGTGTGTGTGTGTGTGTGTGTGTGTGTGTGTGTGTGTGTGTGTGTGTGTGTGTGTGTGTGTGTTTTAACTAAAACCCCATATTAGCCAAAGCTAGTTTAAAATAGTTAGAAATTACATATATTGTATTTTACAACTGGTATTACTTAAGGAAAACTACTTGCACCAAAGAAGACTGGTGAAACCCCAAAATGCAAGACTTGGGTGATTTAAATCCTAGTTTTAGCTAAACACTTTGCTCACACTAGTTTCAAAACTGCTTTGTTTAAGACAGCTAGGCATCACCTTTGCGAAATTTAAGTACTAAAACAGTTAATGTGTGAGTCATTTAATGAATAAAAATTCTTCGAACTGTTACTGCTGTAGTTGTAAGTGGAAGTGAGGATGATATGTTCAAATTAAGATCTACAAACGATATGTTCTTGAGATTGTACGATTAGTCTGAGCTTGATATCTGGCAGCAGTTGTTCCTGACCTTGACTCATCCCTGAAGACAGAAATATCGGTGAGAGGTGTTGTTGCTTTGTCAAGGGTGGGAACAGGTCAAGATTTCTTCATATGTCATTCTACATAGCACTGTCAACCAAGATGTGCCAGTGTAAGAAATGTAAATCGTCATGTAATTTAACAGGTCAGAACAGTATGCATAAATGAATAACGCGATTTCTTTATTTTTCTTAATAGTTTTCATTATTTTACATTATTACGAAACTCGAACTGAGGTCCGGCATTATATTTTTTTCTGCAGTTCTCTCTCTCTCTCTCTCTCTGACAGTAGTAAGCTTGAACTGTAGCTTAAACAATTCGATAATTATATGCAGTGAAATTTCAAAATACGAGTAAAGTGAAGATATATATATTATCATGCCAATCTTATTAAAATTTGGAAGCTTTAAGCAACATTATTTTTTCATCTATATTTCTTATGAGCTACACTAGATCTAGGTTTGTCACAGAAAGCTACTGCTGAAACTAGTTCTAAACAAAAAAAATACTGAAAACTAGATATAACCTTTCTGAACACTATACTTAAGGTTTCCCCCAAACTCCTACAGCAGGTGCATTGCGTTCTGCCTAGATAATGCTGGTTGTAAATAAGTTCACTGGTTTTGACTAGTTTAGGCTCCAGTATTTAATTTCGGTTTTAACTGCAATACCTTTCCATCTACCTACCTACCTACCAATCTGTCTATCTATCTGTCTATCCAGATACACAAAGATATAGATATAGTGGCTGATATAATGTCTTGTGAAGCTGTCTGGATTTATAACACTCACTGGCACACTTCATGTTTAGTAATTTGTAGGCTCTTTTAATATCACCATGTTTACACGGTGTTCCAGGAAATGTTTGAGAGACCGCAAGATGGTATTCTCAGGTTAATTCTGAGTATTAAAAAATGCTATATCAACACACTTCAATTCTCGCCCCATACGGAACTACAATTACTGATAAACCTAATGGGTGAATTATGAGGGGAGACCATTTTCCTTCTATAAAATCACCAGTAACTTGTTCTGTAATGGATGAAAATTAGACCCACTTTCAGAGGGCATTTAGTATTTAAAATCAATCCAAGAATAACCTCCTGAAGTCTCTCAAATATTTCTTGGGACACACTGTATTATCGTATCAGTCCGCATGGTTTCTCGGTACTTTTGCATTATCTCGGGCCTCATCACGCACGCCCATTTGTTTTGTGGTCTTGCAACGTGATATTCTCTCCCGGGCCAATGCTAATCTTCTTCCCAGCAAGTCTTACATTTCCTTCCCCTTTCCCTTACATCTCCTACCTCCTTCCCTCATATTTCCTTCCCCCTTCCTTACATTTCCTACCGCCTTCCTTCATATTTCCTTCCCCCTTCCCTCACAGTTCCTTCCCTCTTCACTCACATTTCCTTCTCCTTTTCCTCACATTTCCTTCCCCCTTGCCTCACATTTCCTTCCCTCTTCCCTCACATCTCCCTCCCTCTTGTCTCACATTCCATTCCCTCTTCCCTCACATTTCCTTCTCACTTCTCCTCATTTCCTTCCCTCTTCCCCCACATTTCCTTCCCCATTCTCCCTCATTTCCTTCCCCTTTTTCTCATATTTCCTTCCCTCTTCTCTCACATTTCCTTACAGTTCCTCACATTTCCTTCCTCATTCCCTTACATATCCTTCCCCCTTCCCCCACATTTCCTTCCTCATTCCCTTACATATCCTTCCCCCTTCCCCCACATTTCCTTCCTCATTCCCTTACATATCCTTCCCCCTTCCCCCACATCTACTTCCTCGTTCCCACACATATCCTTTCTCTCGCCCACATATTTCTTTCCCTTCCCACCACATTTCCTTCCCTTTTGCCTCACATTTCCTTCCTCCTTCTCAAGATCCGCCTTCACTGTGGAGACGCATTGACTTATCACTCTAGATGTGCCAACTCACCTCAGTTTAGCTTCTTCACTCATTCTTCATTCGGCGGAAGAGCAAACACTTCTGGTCCAGCCAATGAAGATGAATGAATACACTGACTAACAGGCAACAAGGTACAGTGGCAACAAGAGGATGACTTCACTGCAATTTAGATGCCGACAATATTAGAGTGCATCCAGCCACCACCAAACACTTAACCCCCCCCACACCCTCCCCGCACTTCCATCTTCCTGTCCCCCGCTCCATTAACCCCTCCCTACCAATCCTTCCCCTTCCCCCATTCCCTTACCCCCACCTACCTTTCCTTCCCCCTTCCTCCACCCTCCGATACCACAAAACAAACTCCTCCACACTTCCATCATCTTTCCCCCCCCACTCCCTTGCTCCCAACCTACCTATCCTGTCCCCTTCCCCCCATCCCCCAACACCTTCCACAGCGTAAAAAAGTGTTTCGTTAGCGCACTGGTCTTGAAGTGTTATGTAACCAGGCCAAATACTTTCCTGATGAAGTATGTCAGTACTGAATCTATTAGCCATTTGGCCTTTAGTAGATAAACTGTACCGCTGATAGTCTGAATAATGTACGTAGGAGCAGTAGTTTCAAAAAGGATTCGCTATATGGGCTTTATAAACCCTTGACCAACAGGAATTTCCCATATAGAAAAGATCGGTGGTCAGAATGAATGATCTCGCTAACCATGATCAAATACGGGTTGACACTTTGAGCTTTTCCTACAGCGTTATCTGCATTATAAGAGTGAAGCTGAGTAGAAGTGTGACTTGGCTACCATGGCAACCACACTTCAGGTTGCTGGTATGGATGAGATGATGTCCCAAATACCAGTAAGCGTAGTGGAGGTGACCTTTGTGGTGGTGCATGACGAGCACGGTGTTGCGCCAGGAACGTGAGGCGAGGCGCGGGGATTCACCGGGGCGTGGTCACCTCCCCCACCCCCACCCCTCCCGGCCATTTTCACAACTTCTCCCTATCTCCCCTGCCCCCGCTCCTCACAATTCCTCCCTCCCCTCCTCCCATCCCTGTCTCCATTCCTCTCCACCACATCACGCCTCAAAACTCCTCCCTGCCTCCTCCTTCCCCTCCCTGGCTCTCTCCCTCGCCATCCTTTCCTGCCTTCCCATCTTTCCTTGTCTCGTTTCTATGGCAGCGAAACTTTCAGAGGACACGAAAATCGGAATTACGTAATTAATAATGAGGACTGTGAATCCATCTAAACCACTGTGTATAAACTAACATGATGGAGAGGCAAAAAACGGTGATAAATGTAAAATCATGCAATCTGGTGACTAAAAAATTATATGTGAGTACCAAATGTTCGATACCCCACTGACGCAAGTAAGGGATAAAAAAAGATCTAGCAGTCAGGGCTGGAAAAAAAAAAAAAAAACTGTACAGCAGCACATATAAGGGTAACAAGATGCTCAGTTTCATCGCATGGAACTTCGATCACAAGACACCTGAAACAATCGTCAAACTGTATACTTCACTAATTAGGCCATTCATTTTGATTAGGCAGTGATTTTCGTCTTTTGCAGCTTATTTCCTCAGAGTTCAGTGGCAGAATATGAGACTACCGTATAACATTCTTTACACAGAACTTTTTTTTTTTTCTTATTAGCATCATTTTCAAATGTAAATCTCTTCTTACGGCTCAACATTCAAGATAGAAAGACAGAAATTTTATGTCTAGTTAGAATGAACAGAATATGGTTTGGTCACATCTGGATTACTGTGTACAGTACTGGTCTCTCAAACTTATTAACGACGAAGACAAACACGACAGGGTGCAGTGAAGACCCACTAAAATGATCCCATCCCAACTAAATTTGTCCTACGATGGACGACTACAGAAATTAGATAAATTCTCCTTTGAAAACTTGACGGCTGAAAAATCTATTACATGTTTTCAATATTTTGACAAATCTTACGACTCCAGTTTTGTATTTTTTTTTTTCCGAAATACAGAATGGACTTGCAACTAAAAACAGTACGATGAAACTCAAAGCAACACTAATATAAGGAAATCAAATTCTTATTTGAGCAGAAGAACCCTGGAATAAGTTATCAGTAATAATCGTTAGTGAAAAAACTATAAATACCGGTATAAATAAAACTTCGGCTGGACAAGCATTCTGACACTATAGACCGCCAATAATTGTGTTGTATATTATTAGGGATATATGTAAGATGAGAAATAATTACAAAGGCTATCTGAACCTGTCTGCCCTCTTACCTTCAGATCTGAGGATTAGAGATTGCACTGTGCACAGTATTTCTTCATCTGTCTCTCCAATATCAATTAAATTTTCATGCTTTTTGTTTTCAACAGGGACCCCTTCCCACTCTACTCGCCTCCCTCACCACTCCTACCTGTGCGCACTTTGCCTCACCATCCCTTCCTCCCTCCTTCCGTTTCCCAATTCTTGTCTCCCCCCCCTTTCCACCCATGTCTCCCTCCCTCCTTCCCATCCCCTCCTCTCCCCCTCTCTCCCCCATCCTTCAAGCCCCGCCTTGTTCCAGGATCTTGCCTGCCTCACCCACGCTCTTTTTATCTGCGTCGCAAGATCAGGTAAATGAGAGCAAAGCCAGATTATCATGTCTCGTTTTTCTTATCTCAGAAAACTTTAAATTTAACCCTCCCTGCAATCAAATGGTTAATTCTACAGCATCCATTTCCACTGAGCATATTCTCATAGTGCCTCCCCACCTGCACCGAAGTTCCAGCTCACCCCACCCATTTCTTTGTCCCCCACGCCCATTTCTTTTCCTCACCTCCCCGGCACTTCCATACTTGGAGGATATTTTGAAGTACACCTTTGCTACACTTAACTGACTATTCCCAAAAACTCATATTCATAGGGCATACTTTCCTGATCAAGTCCCACCACCCACAGACATTCCATCCCATCCCATCCATTCGCTTGGTCAATTCGTTCGCTTCTGTACCTTCCACCCGCTGATGCTTGGCACGATGCCGGTTACGCGGTGGACAAACATGAATGTTACCTTAGTTTTATTCTTGCTACCAGCTGATAGTTCCATTCAGATTGTAAGAGATGGGCCCTCGTGATGAAGAAGAAACTCTTTCCTGGAAACAGACTTTTACTCAGTCGAATGAAAACGTTGGTTCAAATTATTAATAGAGCTTAAGGATAAATCAAGACGCGTTTTAATCCCCTTCAATGCGATGGCTTTTTATATTTTATTCCTTCCATCGCTAGACGATTTTAGTCAGCTTACGAGAGAAATGCTGGAGTGGAGAGGTGAGATACAACCTTCAAAGGACGCTTCACTACAAGAGGTCTTCCATACGCTGTATTAAATATTACCTCACGAAACTGTCTCTGTCGCCCAGTCCCCCCCCCCCCCTTCAGCCCTGTGACGCTGCCCTAAGCTGAGGGATCGCCTGGACACAGCAAGAATAAAGCAGAAAACGACGTTCACGGGCTGTAGGGGTAAGACAGAATATACACAGAAAAAATGTCTAAGGAAGAGGAGATAGAAACCTTCCTAATCCGATAAGACCATTCTTGTCAGTTAAGGATGTCCCCCTAGCGCCTCTTCCTTAACGACTTATTTTTGGCTACTTGTATCCTTTTGCACATTATCTCTGCAGACTATGGCGAAATTACAATGATTTATGTAACACGGTGGAGGACAATAAGGTGTAATAAAAGGTCTTTCTGGAAAAGATGTTTGGGAGTTTCCTTAACCGGGGAGAATATCAGCCTCTTGACGCTATAGGTTTGTTCTTACCTGCCGCAAATCTCTAACCATTTAAAGGTAGATGGCCAGGTGTATACCAGAAACCAAGGAGATTCACTCGTACCTCACGACTATGGCTAATTTTTATGCAACTATGATATACTGAAGTGGGAGTGGCCCAGTTCCGTCAGGTAACAATAAATCAACTATGGGAAGAGGTGTGGCTTTACCCGGCTTAACCTTGGCCTTCACCCCACCTTTGTTTCATTTTTTTTTTTTTTTCACCTCGCCGTGGGCAGTTCGTGTGGTATGTCAGGAAACACGTACAGTACATCAGGGCATAAGAGATCTAGTAACACTTTCTCCTACGCGATTTATTTTCTTACGTGGCATATATCTAGCACTTCCTCCTCAGCGACTGATTTTCCTGCGTGGCACGGATCTCGTAGCACTTCCTCCTCAGCGATTTAGTTTCCTTATTGCACTTTTTACCCTCTTCTACGTTACTGTGGGAAACTGTGTCCATATTAAAGATGCAGTAATGAACATGAAAGATAACATTAAGGTGTAACATGTATTATAAATCGCAGAGAAAAGTGCTAAGGGGCCTATAGTGTCACTTAGAACACCGCCCTTGAAAGAGCTACATAAAGAGGCTACAGAAAGAGGATGTCAGTTATATTTTAGCCTCCTCTTGCTGCCTCCAGACGAAAATTTTTAGGAAAGATCTTACGTTTCTCTCAAATGGAATAATACTGTATGAGGGTAACAAGACGAAAATAGCGTCACCTGAGTGAAGGGGTGAACATGGCTCAGCAAAGTTGTCATTATCATCATCATCGTCATCATCGTCACCATCATCATCATCATCATCATCATCATCATCGTCGTCGTCGTCATCATCATCATCATCATCATCATCATCATCATCATCATCATCACCACCCTTTTTCTATTTTCCACTAATTGAAGAAGGTGGGTAGAGTCCAGAACACACACACACACACACACACACACACACACACACACACACACACACACACACACACACGAACAAATTTAAGACATTTCATCACAGTACCAAACTATTAAAAAAACTAGTAAAGAAAAACTGTGATATTCTGGATACTTAACCTTAATGAAGTGACAAGAGCAATGAGGGCTTGAATGGTAACTTGGTCCATTTTACTGTTCGCTTTATTGATACGCCTCCAAGTTTACGCTTTCCTACCCTTATGCAGGAAAATTACTCACATCATTTTTCAGTAGGACATAGGAAGATGATGATGATGATGATGATGATGATGATAAGGAGGAGAAGGAGGAGGAGGAGGAGGAGGATGGTGATGATGAGCAGGAGATGGAAGAGAACAAATGACGCATACTAACTAGAGGAGGGTCACAATGGAAGACTATCTATTTTTCAAAGTCCAAAGCTTCCCCTAGAACACAACAAGCAACCCAGATGTCACACCCAGGTCCCCAATTGTCTTACCGGGCGAACAGGTGCACGAAGGAACAAAAGGAAGCCAAAATGGTGCATGGAGGTGGATCTGATGGTGCTGGGAGTGCGTGCAGAGTCACGGGGTAGAAATCTGTGGAGAAATGCATGTAGGAGGCTTGCTTAGTCCATTGCAACACAGATCTCTCTCCACATGTACACGCTAGCATGCAGGAACACACACACACACACACACACACACACACACACACTCTCTCTCTCTCTCTCACACACACACACACATAACCTGTTTCCTCCCACCTCGGCCTATATTCGGATCCCACGCCTCTTCTCTGCTTTCAAACCCGTCCCATATCCCGCTCATTCTCGTTATTTATATCACACCTCCCGTTACTCTCCCACGTCCGGTAGAGTTAAGGCCAATGCCAGGATTTCCTTTACGTCGCGTCGAAACTGTGTCATAGCTAAGAGAGTATTCGGTAAACTCGTCAATAATAATCAGAAGTCCGGGAAAACAACTGAATCACTTGAGTACACTTTCACCGATCATACCCCGCAACGAAACCCTGGGACGTTGCCTAACAAGGGTATGAACCACTTCCATGATATTACAAGTGTTGTGTGGCGGGAGTTTTACTGTGTGGGACAGTACCAAACACGGGGCCTTACAAGTACCCTTCCATTACGATACTGCTTTGCCAGTGACAGAAAGAGGGCCGCAGCTCGTAAAGGAGATTGCAAGGTCAAAGGGAGCTGGTGGGAGGAAGGGTACATCGAGAAATGAGGGCGACAAGGCATATGGAAGGTACAAACAGGGTAGACATGAGTATATATGCAAATTAAAAGAGATGCAGAGATGAGTTTTGGAAAAAAAAAATGTAGTGGCAAGAAATGCTGACGAACCTACGCTCATTTAAAACGATGTCAGTGTTAACTGAAAATATAAGATAAACTTCAAAGCATAGCAAATATAGCAAAGATTTACAACAAAGAGGAGGAAACAGGAAATTCCCAGCAAAAATTATCAGTCGGTATTTGTGAGGTGGTGAAACTTAAGGAATTGAAACGACACCCCAGGTTAAGTATGTGTGTGTGTGTGTGTGTGTGTGTGTGTGTGTGTGTGTGTGTGTGTGTGTGTGTGTTTCATGGTCGTCACTATTTCCATCCTCCCTCTATCGCGTTGTTTGGGATATAAGACCTAAGCGGACATAGGTGTATAGCTGAAAACTTTCTAAAATGAAGTATTATTTTTTATTCATCTAATTTAGAACTGTCTCCAACTTGGTTATGGCGCTCATCTATGGCAGGCATCTTCAGGGTCCAATATCCCCTTTGACGGTGATGACAGAAATGATGCAACGAAGAGGTGAATGGGTTGACTATGTTCTCATATACTCCAGGCAAGCTGCGATCGGCTACCCCATGAAAGACTAGTTTGAATACTGGAAAATAAAGGCGCTACAGGAAGCATACTGAATTGGCTGGAAGTCTTTTTACCTTAAATATAAATGAGATCAATGAAAAAGGGAAATAACTCAGTCTTGAGAAAGGCGACAAATGGAGATCCACAGGGATCAATATTAACTCCAGGTCTGTTTCCACTGTATTTATTTGATGTAATATATGACTTGGATACAGACAGTTGTATGAATACGCTTACAGACGATGCAAAGATCTTAAGACCCACTAGAAAAGGCTTCCTGCAGAGAACTTCAGCCTGATGTTATAAAGCTTTTTTAGTGGAAGATGAAATTCACCGTAAAGAACTGTCATCTAACAAAATTTGAAAAACGGAATGGAAATACCCGAAATGGGAATATAAGTACAAATAGTCTACATTAATCATATAAAGAAAATCTTGGGGTGTTAACTCAAAATTATCACCAGAATACCATATAGAGAAGTACGTAACAAATAGGTACCTAATACCGGCCACTTTAAATATAGTATTTAGATATACCGATAAGGATATGGTCAGGGATGTAGTAGGCCAACACTTGAATATGCTTCACATGTGTGGAACCCTCACTTGAAAATACACACTAACACCATAGAAAATCTGGAGAGACCAGCCACAAGATGGGTGCCTTTTTTGAGTGGCTTAAGTTGCGATCACAGACTGAAAAGATTGAAGTAACCATCAGCAGAAACATGTTTATCATCCAGTCCTTTTCTGTCCCATCAGAAGCGTAGATGCGCGGGGCTAGGCTATTCAGTCCCTACATTAAGACGAATGTGTCCAGCCTCACCCGCCACTAAGCAGCATTACATAAGCAGTAAACCCCAACCATACTTCAGATATAAGCTCTTGCAGACCCCTTCCGGCTGAAGCACCATAACCCACTTGACCACCAGGCGTCATATGGCTATATGATTACCACCCAAGGTAGTAAATGGTTAACTATTACAGGAAATCATTTGGGTTGTCAAGCAGTGTAAAATCACGAAGATAACACCACATCGAGTGAGTGGATGGTGGGCACCCCCAACTTCTATTAGAGCAAAGACGATATACAACAATATTGTAAGAGTGTAACATTCGCCAGCATGGGGGAAGGGTGATTTATGGCAACCACTCTCACTCCGAAAAGAAGGTTCGTTCTTGCAGTATAGCAGACCTCATCATGTGGACTGCTACACTGACAGTTAAAGGGGACTCTGAGGAACGATATCGCTAAATACCTTTTAGAGGTGGGTACGAAATTATAAGTATTTACGAAACTGGTTTGTATCCAAAGATACAGATATACATACACGTATATATACATGCAAGGATGGTAATATGAGAATACAGAGGGCTGAACACTCAGCAAATTAATCAGAGTATGAGGGGGGGGGGATGGTTGTTTTAGTTTAGTTTACCGTATAAAATTAAAGAGACATTATAGAAAATAGACCAAAGACGGAAACTATGTTATTTACGTAAGCCTAATATTCTACTAATCCCATCCCACTCCTCTCTCTTTCACTTATTTCGTTTCACTGTTAACAAAGTCTCTTTGTACATAAGTAATATTTATCTCTAGTCCAACTGTGGGTGACCCCACTACTTAGCTTACCATCCACTCTTCCCCTATCTTCTACCTGGGCGAATTCTAATGCCTCTTACCCGTCATTTGGTGGTTCCCGTGTCTCGCCTGCAGGTAGTCGCCTGCATAAGTTTGTTGGGACTTACGTTGACGCCTGAGTTGGGACCCAAGTTGGCACTTCAGTTTGCATGTTGTTACCTGAGTTCGGGCTGTAGTTGTCATTCGAACTGGGACTTCAGTTTATGCTTGACTTGAGACTTAGGTTGTTGCTTGATTTGAGACTTTGGTTGCCACTTGAGTTCGGACTTTGGTTGGCGCTTGAGTCTGGACTCAAGTTGGTGCTTGAGTTGGGATTTAAGTTGGCACTGGAGTTGGGACTTAATTTTCGCACTGGAATTGGGACTTCATTTGTTCTTAAGTAGGAACTGAGGTTGGCACTTGAGTTGGCACTTAGGTTGGCGGTTCAGTTGGGACATAATACTTGAGTTAGCACTTGTTTTAGCACTTAAGTTGGCACGTAAGTTGATACTTAGGTTGGCACTTACGTTGGGACTTGAGTTGGCACTTACGTTGTGACGAGTTGGCACTTAAGTTGCCACTGTAGTTGTCACTTAAACTGGCATCTGAGTGACAACTTAAGATGACATTAAAGTTGCCATGTAAGGTGGCACTTAAGTGGCCATTTAAGTTGCCGCGATAATTGATGCTTAAGTTGCCATCTACAGAAAATTGGCACTTAGGTTGACACTTAAATTGCAACTTAAGTTGGCACTTCAGTTGCCACTTAAGTTGCCACTTAGGTTGGCACATGTTTGTCGTGCCACTTAAGTAGCACTTAAGTACACCCAATGTGCAACTTAAGTTGAACTTAAGTGGCACTCAAGTGGCTCTTAATTGCAATTTAAGTGGAACTAAGGTCCGAACTCAAGCGCCAAAGTAGGTCCCAGCTCAAGTGACAAATTAAGTCCAAACTCTAGCTCCAACACAAGTCTCAACTCAGGCGGAAACTTAAGTCTCAACTCAAACACCATCTCATGTCTCAACTCAAGGGCAAGCTTAGGTCCCAACTCAAGCACCAACTTAAGTTTCAATTCAAGCACCAGCTTAAGTCCCAACTCAAGAGCCAACTTAAGTCCAAACTTCAGTGCCAAATCAAGTGCCAACGTAAGTGATAACTCAAGTGCAAAGGTAAGTTCCAGTTCAGGTGCCAATGTAAGTGCCAACTTAAGTACCAGCTTAAGTTCCAACTCAAATGCAAACTTAAGTGAAAACTCAAATGCGAGTTTACGTGCAAACTCGAATGCCAACTTAAGTGAAAACTCGAGTGGTGACGTAAGTGCCAACTCAAGTGTTAACTTAAGCTCCGACTCAGGTGCCAAATAAAGTTTCAAAACAAGTGCCAAATTAAGTCTCAACACAAGTGCCAACTTAAGTCCCAACACAAGTGTCAATTTAAATCCCAACTGAAGTCCCAACTAAAGTTCAAACTCAAGTGCCAACTCACGTCCCAGAAGAGGTTCCACTTGGGTCCAAACACAAGTACCAGCTTAAGTCCTAACACAAGTACGAACTCAAGTCCTAATTCAAGCGCTAACTTAAGTTCAAACTCAAGCGCCAACTTAAGTTTCAACTCAAACGCCAACTTCAGTCTCAACTCAAGTGCCAACATATGTCCCAACCCAAGTGCCAACCTAAGACAAAACTCAAGCATCAAACTAAGTCCCAATTCAAGGGCCAACTGAAGTCCCAACTCAAACGCCAACTTATGCTGCATCTCAACCACCAACATTAAGTTCCACTTAAGTGGCCCTGAAAGAAGCCCTTAAACCAGCCCTCAACATAGCATTCAAACCAGCCCTCAAACTATCCCTCAAATCAGCCCTCAACCTAACCCTTAAAATATCCCTCAAACCAGCCCTTGAACCAGCCCTCAAACTATCCCTCAACCAAGCCCTTAAGCCAGCCCTCAAACTAACCCTCAAGTCAGCCATCAACATAGGCCTCAAACCAGCCTTCAAACTAACCCTCAAATCAGCCCTCAACCTAGCCTTTAAACTAACCCTCAAGCCAGACTTCAACCTAACCCTTGAACTATGCCTCAAACCAGCCCTCAACCTAGCCCTTAAACTATCCTAGAAAAAAACCCTAAATCCAGTTCAAAACCAGTCGTCAACATAGCCCTTAAACTAACCCTTAAACTAACCCTAAAGTCAGCCTTCAACCTACCCTTTGAACTATCCCCTAAACCAGCACTCAACCTAGCCCTCAAACTATCCCTCAAACCAGCCTTCAACCTAGCCCTTAAATTATTCCTCAAACCAGCCCTCAACCTAGCTCTTAAACCAGCCCTCAACATAGCTCTCAAACCAGCCCTCAAACTATCCCTCAAATCAGCTCTCGACCTAGCCCTCAAACTATCCCCGAAACCAGCCCTCAAAATATCTCAAAAACCAGCCCTTAAGAGAGCTCTCAAACTAACCCTCAAGTCAGCCCTCAGCCTAGCACTATCTCTCAAATCAGCCTTCAAATTAGCCCTCAAACTAACCCTCAAATCAGCCCTCAACCTAGCCTTTAAACTAACCCTCAAGCCAGCCCTCAACCGAACCCTTGAACTATCCCTCAAACCAGCTCTCAACCTAGCCCTCAAACTATCCCTCAAACAAGCCCTCAACCTAGCCCTTAAACTATCCTACAAACCAGCCCTAAATCCAGCTCACAACCAGCCTTCAACATAGCCCTTAAACTAACCCTCAAACTAACCCTTAAGTCAGCCCTCAACCTAACCCTTGAACTATCCCTCAAACCAGGCCTCAACCTAGCCCTCAAACTATCCCTCAAACTAATCCTCAACCTAGCCCTTAAACTATCCTTCAAACCAGCCCTCAACCTAGCCCTCAAACTATCACTCAAACCAGTCCTCAACCTAACCCTTAAACTATTCTTCAAACCAGCCCTCAAACCAGGCCTCAACCTAGCCCTCAAACCTTCCCTCAAACCAGTCCTCAACCTAGCCCTTAAACTATCCTCCAAACCAGCCCTCAATCTAGCCCTTAAACTAGCCCATAAACAAGCCCTCAACATAACCCTCAAACCAACCCTCAACCTAGCCCTTAAACTACCCCTTAAACAAGTCCTCGACATAGCCCTGAAACCAGCCCTTAAACCAGCCCTCAAAATATCCCTCAAGTCAACCTTCAACGTAACCACTAAACAATCCCTGAAACCAGCCCTCAACCTTGCCCTCAACTAGCACTTGAACTATCCCTGAAACCAGCCCTCAACCTAGCCCTTAATCTGGTTCTTAAAGCAGCCCCAACATAGCCCTCAAACTATCCCTCAACCCAGCCCTTAAACTATCCCTCAAAGCTGCCCTAAAGCCAGCCCTCAAACTAACCCTCAAGTAAGCACTCAACTTATCCCTCAAACTATCCTTAAAACCAGCCTTCAAACAAGCCCTCAAAATAATCCTGAAATCAGCCCTTAACCAAGCCTTTACACTAACTCTAAAGCCAGCCATCAACCTAGCCCTTGAACTATCCCTCAAACTATCCCTCAATCTAGCCTTCAAACTATCCTGCAAACAAGCCCTCAACCTAGCCCTTCAACTACCCTACAAACCAGCCCTAAATCCAGCTCACAACCAGCCTTCAAAATAGCTCTTAAACGAACCCTCAAACTAAACCTCAAGTCAGCCCTCAACCTAGCCCTTTAACTATCCCTCAAACCAGCCCTAAACCTAGCCCTGAAACTATCCCTCAAACCAGCTGTCAAACAAGCCTTCAAACTAACCTTCAAATCAGCCCTCAACCTAGCCTTTAAATTAACCCTCAAGTCAGCCCTCAACTCAGCCCTTGAACTATCCATCAAACCAGCCCTCAACCTAGCCCTCAAACCTGCCCTCAACCTAGCCGTTAAACTATCCTACACACCAGCCCTAAATCCAGCTCACAACCAGCCTTCAACATAGCCTTTAAACTAACCCTTAAGTCAGCCCTCACCCTAGCCCTTGAACTATCCCTCAAACCAGCTATCAGTATAGCCCTCAAACTATCCGTTAAACCAGCCTTCAACCTAGCCCTTAAACTATCCCTCAAACTAGCCCCCAACATAGCCCTTAAACCAGCCCTCAAAACAGTCCTTAAACCAGCCCTTCAACTATCCCTCAAATCAGCCCTCAACCTAACCCTTAAACTATCCCTCAAACCAGCCCTTGAAACATCCCTCAAACTATCCCTCGAACCAGTACTTAAGCAAGCCCTCAAACTAACCATAGAGTCAGCCCTCAACCTAGCCCTCAAATTATGTCTCAAACCAGCCTTCAAACTAACCCTGAAACTAACCTTCAAATCAGCCCTAAACCTAGCCTATAAACTAACCCTCAAGCCAGCCCTCAACCTAGCCCTTGAACTATCCCTCAAACCAGACCTCAACCTAGCCTTTAAACTATCCTACAAACCAGCCCTTAATCCAGCTCACAAACCAGCCTTCAACATAGCCCTTAAACTAACCCTCAAACTAACAATAAAGTCAGCTCTCAACCTAGCCCTTGAACTATCCCCCAACCAGCCCTTAACCTAGCCCTTAAACTATCCCTCAAACCAGCCCTTGAACCAGCCCTCAAAGTATTCGCTCGCTCAAGCGCTCGCTCAAGCGCTTGAAACCCAGCGCTTGAAACCCAGCGCTTGAAACCCAGCGCTTGAAACCCAGCGCCTGAAACCCAGCGCTTGAAACCCAGCGCCTGAAACCCAGCGCTTGAAACCCAGCGCTTGAAACCCAGCGCTGGGTTTCAGGCGCTGGGTTAGCGCTAGAGCGCTGGGCTAGCGCTCAAGCGCTGGGCTAGCGCTCAAGCGCTGGGCTAGCGCTCAAGCGCTGGGCTAGCGCTCAAGCGCTGGGCTAGCGCTCAAGCGCTGGGCTAGCGCTCAAGCGCTGGGCTAGCGCTCAAGCGCTGGGCTAGCGCTCAAGCGCTGGGCTAGCGCTCAAGCGCTGGGCTAGCGCTCAAGCGCTGGGCTAGCGCTCAAGCGCTGGGCTAGCGCTCAAGCGCTGGGCTAGCGCTCAAGCGCTGGGCTAGCGCTCAAGCGCTGGGCTAGCGCTCAAGCGCAGCGCTCACGCGCTGGGCTAGCGCTCAAGCGCTCGGTTAGCGCTCACGCGCGGGGCTAGCGCTCAAGCGCTGGGTTAGCGCTCAAGCGCTGGGTTAGCGCTCAAGCGCTGGGTTAGCGCTCAAGCGCCGGGTTAGCGCTCAAGCGCCGGGTTAGCGCTCAAGCGCTGGGTTAGCGCTCAAGCGCTAACCCAGCGCTTGAGCGCGAGACCAGCGCTTGAGCGCCAACTCCAGCGCTTGAGCGCTAACCCAGCGCTTGAGCGCTAACCCAGCGCTTGAGCGCTAACCCAGCGCTTGAGCGCTAACCCAGCGCTTGAGCGCTAACCCAGCGCTTGAGCGCTAACCCAGCGCTTGAGCGCTAACCCAGCGCTTGAGCGCTAACCCAGCGCTTGAGCGCTAACCCAGCGCTTGAGCGCTAACCCAGCGCTTGAGCGCTAGCCCAGCGCTTGAGCGCTAGCCCAGCGCTTGAGCGCTAATCCAGCGCTTGAGCGCTAACCCAGCGCTTGAGCGCTAACCCAGCGCTTGAGCGCTAACCCAGCGCTTGAGCGCTAACCCAGCGCTTGAGCGCTAACCCAGCGCTTGAGCGCTAACCCAGCGCTTGAGCGCTAACCCAGCGCTTGAGCGCTAACCCAGCGCTTGAGCGCTAACCCAGCGCTTGAGCGCTAACCCAGCGCTTGAGCGCTAACCCAGCGCTTGAGCGCTAACCCAGCGCTTGAGCGCTAATCCAGCGCTTGAGCGCTAACCCAGCGCTTGAGCGCTAACCCAGCGCTTGAGCGCTAGCCCAGCGCTTGAGCGCTAACCCAGCGCTTGAGCGCTAGCCCAGCGCTTGAGCGCTAGCCCAGCGCTTGAGCGCTAGCCCAGCGCTTGAGCGCTAACCCAGCGCTTGAGCGCTAGCCCAGCGCTTGAGCGCTAGCCCAGCGCTTGAGCGCTAACCCAGCGCTTGAGCGCTAACCCAGCGCTTGAGCGCTAGCCCAGCGCTTGAGCGCTAGCCCAGCGCTTGAGCGCTAGCCCAGCGCTTGAGCGCTAACCCAGCGCTTGAGCGCTAACCCAGCGCTTGAGCGCTAGCCCAGCGCTTGAGCGCTAGCCCAGCGCTTGAGCGCTAGCCCAGCGCTTGAGCGCTAACCCAGCGCCTGAAACCCAGCGCTGGGTTTCAAGCGCTGGGTTTCAAGCGCTGGGTTTCAGGCGCTGGGTTTCAGGCGCTGGGTTTCAAGCGCTGGGTTTCAGGCGCTGGGTTTCAAGCGCTGGGTTTCAGGCGCTGGGTTTCAAGCGCTGGGTTTCAAGCGCTGGGTTTCAAGCGCTTGAGCGAGCGCTTGAGCGAGCGAATACTTTGAGGGCTGGTTCAAGGGCTGGTTTGAGGGATAGTTTAAGGGCTAGGTTAAGGGCTGGTTGGGGGATAGTTCAAGGGCTAGGTTGAGGGCTGACTTTATTGTTAGTTTGAGGGTTAGTTTAAGGGCTATGTTGAAGGCTGGTTTGTGAGCTGGATTAAGGGCTGGTTTGTAGGATAGTTTAAAGGCTAGGTTGAGGTCTGGTTTGAGGGATAGTTCAAGGGCTAGGTTGAGGGCTGGCTTGAGGGTTAGTTTATAGGCTAGGTTTAGGGCTGATTTGAAGGTTAGTTTCAGGGTTAGTTTGAAGGCTGGTTTGAGACATAATTTGAGGGCTAGGTTGAGGGCTGACTCTATGGTTAGTTTGAGGGCTTGCTTAAGTACTGGTTCGAGGGATAGTTTGAGGGATGTTTCAAGGGCTGGTTTGAAGGATAGTTTAAGGGTTAGGTTGAGGGCTGATTTGAGGGATAGTTGAAGGGCTGGTTTAAGGACTGTTTTGAGGGCTGGTTTAAGGGCTATGTTGGGGGCTAGTTTGAGGGATAGTTTAAGGGCTAGGTTGAAGGCTGGTTTAACGGATAGTTTGAGGGCTATACTGATAGCTGGTCTGAGGGATAGTTCAAGGGCTAGGGTGAGGGCTGACTTAAGGGTTAGTTTAAAGGCTATGTTGAAGGCTGGTTGTGAGCTGGATTTAGGGCTGGTGTGTAGGATAGTTTAACGGCTAGGTTGAGGGCAGGTTTGAGGGCTAGGTTGAGGGCTGGTTTGATGGATAGTTCAAGGGCTAAGTTGAGGGCTGACTTGAGGGTTAATTTAAAGGCTAGGTTGAGGGCTGATTTGAAGGTTAGTTTGAAGGCTTGTTTGACAGCTGGTTTGAGGGATAGTTTCAGGGCTAGGTTTAGGGCTGGTTTGAGGGATAGTTAAAGGGCTAGGTTGAGGGCTGACTTGAGGTTTAGTTTGAGGGTTCGTTTAAGAGCTATTTTGAAGGCTGGTTGTGAGCTGGATTTAGGGCTGGTTTGTAGGGTAGTTGAAGGGCTAGGTTGAGGGCTTGTTTGCAGGATAGTTTGAAGGCTAGATTGAGGGATAGTTTGAGGGATAGTTCAAGGGCTAGGTTGATGGCTGGCTTTAGAGTTAGTGTAAAGGCTTGGTTAAGGGCTGATTTCAGGGTTATTTTGAGGGCTTGTTTGAAGGCTGGTTTTAAGGATAGTTTGAGGGATAAGTTGAGTGCTTACTTGAGGGTTAGTTTGAGGGCTGGCTTTAGGGCAGCTTTGAGGGATAGTTTAAGGGCTGGGTTGAGGGATAGTTTGAGGGCTATGTTGGGGCTGCTTTAAGAACCAGATTAAGGGCTAGGTTGAGGGCTGGTTTCAGGGATAGTTCAAGTGCTAGTTGAGGGCAAGGTTGAGGGCTGGTTTCAGGGATTGTTTAGTGGTTACGTTGAAGGTTGACTTGAGGGATATTTTGAGGGCTGGTTTAAGGGCTGGTTTCAGGGCTATGTCGAGGACTTGTTTAAGGGGTAGTTTAAGGGCTAGGTTGAGGGTTGGTTTGAGGGTTATGTTGAGGGCTTGTTTATGGGCTAGTTTAAGGGCTAGATTGAGGGCTGGTTTGGAGGATAGTTTAAGGGCTAGGTTGAGGACTGGTTTGAGGGAAGGTTTGAGGGCTAGGTTGAGGCCTGGTTTGAGGGCTGGTTTGAAGAATAGTTTAAGGGTTAGGTTGAGGACTGGTTTGAGTGATAGTTTGAGGGCTAGGTTGAGGGCTGGTTTGAAGGATAGTTTAAGGGCTAGGTTGAGGATTAGTTTGAGGGATAGTTTGAGGGCTAGGTTGAGGCCTGGTTTGAGGGATAGTTCAAGGGTTAGGTTGAGGGCTGACTTAAGGGTTAGTTTGAGGGTTAGTTTAAGGGCTATGTTGAAGGCTGGTTGTGAGCTGGATTTAGGGCTGGTTTGTAGGATAGTTTAAGGGCTAGGTTGAGGGCTTGTTTGAGGGATAGTTTGAGGGCTAGGTTGAGAGCTGGTTTGAGGGATAGTTCAAGGGTTCGGTTGAGGGCTGGCTTGAGGGTTAGTTTAAAGGCTAGGTTGAGGGCTGATTTGAGGGTTAGTTTGAGGGCTAATTTGAAGGCTGATTTGAGAGATAGTGCTAGGCTGAGGGCTGACTTGAGGGTTAGTTTGAGAGCTCTCTTAAGGGCTGGTTTTTGAGATATTTTGAGGGCTGGTTTCGGGGATAGTTTGAGGGCTAGGTCGAGAGCTGATTTGAGGGATAGTTTGAGGGCTGGTTTGAGAGCTATGTTGAGGGCTGGTTTAAGAGCTAGGTTGAGGGCTGGTTTGAGGAATAATTTAAGGGCTAGGTTGAAGGCTGGTTTGAGGGATAGTTTGAGGGCTAGGTTGAGTGCTGGTTTAGGGGATAGTTCAAAGGGTAGGTTGAAGGCTGACTTTAGGGTTAGTTTAAGGGTTAGTTTAAGGGCTATGTTGACGACTGGTTTTGAACTGGATTTAGGGTTTTTTTCTAGGATAGTTTAAGGGCTAGGTTGAGGGCTGGTTTGAGGCATAGTTCAAGGGTTAGGTTGAAGTCTGGCTTGAGGGTTAGTTTAAAGGCTAGGTTGAGGGCTGATTTGAGGGTTAGTTTGAAGGCTGGTTTGAGGCCTATGTTGATGGCTGACTTGAGGGTTAGTTTGAGGGCTGGCTTAAGGGCTTGGTTGAGGGATAGTTTGAGGGCTGGTTCAAGGGCTGGTTTGAGGGATATTTTAAGGGTTAGGTTGAGGGCTGATTTGAGGGATAGTTTGAGGGCTGGTTTGAATGCTATGTTGAGGGCTGGTTTAAGGGCTTCTTTCAGGGCCACTTAAGTGGAACTTAATGTTGGTGGTTGAGATGCAGCATAAGTTGGCGTTTGAGTTGGGACTTCAGTTGGCCCTTGAATTGGGACTTAGTTTGATGCTTGAGTTTTGTCTTAGGTTGGCACTTGGGTTGGGACATATGTTGGCACTTGAGTTGAGACTGAAGTTGGCGTTTGAGTTGAAACTTAAGTTGGCGCTTGAGTTTGAACTTAAGTTAGCGCTTGAATTAGGACTTGAGTTCGTACTTGTGTTAGGACTTAAGCTGGTACTTGTGTTTGGACCCAAGTGGAACCTCTTCTGGGACGTGAGTTGGCACTTGAGTTTGAACTTTAGTTGGGACTTCAGTTGGGATTTAAATTGACACTTGTGTTGGGACTTAAGTTGGCACTTGTGTTGAGACTTAATTTGGCACTTGTTTTGAAACTTTATTTGGCACCTGAGTCGGAGCTTAAGTTAACACTTGAGTTGGCACTTACGTCACCACTCGAGTTTTCACTTAAGTTGGCATTCGAGTTTGCACGTAAACTCGCATTTGAGTTTTCACTTAAGTTTGCATTTGAGTTGGAACTTAAGCTGGTACTTAAGTTGGCACTTACATTGGCACCTGAACTGGAACTTACCTTTGCACTTGAGTTATCACTTACGTTGGCACTTGATTTGGCACTGAAGTTTGGACTTAAGTTGGCTCTTGAGTTGGGACTTAAGCTGGTGCTTGAATTGAAACTTAAGTTGGTGCTTGAGTTGGGACCTAAGCTTGCCCTTGAGTTGAGACATGAGATGGTGTTTGAGTTGAGACTTAAGTTTCCGCCTGAGTTGAGACTTGTGTTGGAGCTAGAGTTTGGACTTAATTTGTCACTTGAGCTGGGACCTACTTTGGCGCTTGAGTTCGGACCTTAGTTCCACTTAAATTGCAATTAAGAGCCACTTGAGTGCCACTTAAGTTCAACTTAAGTTGCACATTGGGTGTACTTAAGTGCTACCTAAGTGGCACGACAAACATGTGCCAACCTAAGTGGCAACTTAAGTGGCAACTGAAGTGCCAACTTAAGTTGCAATTTAAGTGTCAACCTAAGTGCCAATTTTCTGTAGATGGCAACTTAAGCATCAATTATCGCGGCAACTTAAATGGCCACTTAAGTGCCACCTTACATGGCAACTTTAATGTCATCTTAAGTTGTCACTCAGATGCCAGTTTAAGTGACAACTACAGTGGCAACTTAAGTGCCAACTCGTCACAACGTAAGTGCCAACTCAAGTCCCAACGTAAGTGCCAACCTAAGTATCAACTTACGTGCCAACTTAAGTGCTAAAACAAGTGCTAACTCAAGTATTATGTCCCAACTGAACCGCCAACCTAAGTGCCAACTCAAGTGCCAACCTCAGTTCCTACTTAAGAACAAATGAAGTCCCAATTCCAGTGCGAAAATTAAGTCCCAACTCCAGTGCCAACTTAAATCCCAACTCAAGCACCAACTTGAGTCCAGACTCAAGCGCCAACCAAAGTCCGAACTCAAGTGGCAACCAAAGTCTCAAATCAAGCAACAACCTAAGTCTCAAGTCAAGCATAAACTGAAGTCCCAGTTCGAATGACAACTACAGCCCGAACTCAGGTAACAACATGCAAACTGAAGTGCCAACTTGGGTCCCAACTCAGGCGTCAACGTAAGTCCCAACAAACTTATGCAGGCGACTACCTGCAGGCGAGACACGGGAACCACCAAATGACGGGTAAGAGGCATTAGAATTCGCCCAGGTAGAAGATAGGGGAAGAGTGGATGGTAAGCTAAGTAGTGGGGTCACCCACAGTTGGACTAGAGATAAATATTACTTATGTACAAAGAGACTTTGTTAACAGTGAAACGAAATAAGTGAAAGAGAGAGGAGTGGGATGGGATTAGTAGAATATTAGGCTTACGTAAATAACATAGTTTCCGTCTTTGGTCTATTTTCTATAATGTCTTTAATTTTATACGGTAAACTAAACTAAAACAACCATCCCCCCCCCTCATACACTGATTAATTTGCTGAGTGTTCAGCCCTCTGTATTCTCATATTACCATCCTTGCATGTATATATACGTGTATGTATATCTGTATCTTTGGATACAAACCAGTTTCGTAAATACTTATAATTTCGTACCCACCTCTAAAAGGTATTTAGCGATATCGTTCCTCAGAGTCCCCTTTAACTGTCAGTGTAGCAGTCCACATGATGAGGTCTGCTATACTGCAAGAACGAACCTTCTTTTCGGAGTGAGAGTGGTTGCCATAAATCACCCTTCCCCCATGCTGGCGAATGTTACACTCTTACAATATTGTTGTATATCGTCTTTTTCGTCTTTGCTCTAATAGAAGTTGGGGGTGCCCACCATCCACTCACTCGATGTGGTGTTATCTTCAAGTGATTTTACACTGCTTGACAACCCAAATGATTTCCTGTAATAGTTAACCATTTACTACCTTGGGTGGTAATCATATAGCCATATGACGCCTGGTGGTCAAGTGGGTTATGGTGCTTCAGCCGGAAGGGGTCTGCAAGAGCTTATATCTGAAGTATGGTTGGGGTTTACTGCTTATGTAATGCTGCTTAGTGGCGGGTGAGGCTGGACACATTCGTCTTAATGTAGGGACTGAATAGCCTAGCCCCGCGCATCTACGCTTCTGATGGGACAGAAAAGGACTGGATGATAAACATGTTTCTGCTGATGGTTACTTCAATCTTTTCAGTCTGTGATCGCAACTTAAGCCACTCAAAAAAGGCACCCATCTTGTGGCTGGTCTCTCCAGATTTTCTATGGTGTTAGTGTGTATTTTCAAGTGAGGGTTCCACACATGTGAAGCATATTCAAGTGTTGGCCTACTACATCCCTGACCATATCCTTATCGGTATATCTAAATACTATATTTAAAGTGGCCGGTATTAGGTACCTATTTGTTACGTACTTCTCTATATGGTATTCTGGTGATAATTTTGAGTTAACACCCCAAGATTTTCTTTATATGATTAATGTAGACTATTTGTACTTATATTCCCATTTCGGGTATTTCCATTCCGTTTTTCAAATTTTGTTAGATGACAGTTCTTTACGGTGAATTTCATCTTCCACTAAAAAGCTTTATAACATCAGGCTGAAGTTCTCTGCAGGAAGCCTTTTCTAGTGGGTCTTAAGATCTTTGCATCGTCTGTAAGCGTATTCATACAACTGTCTGTATCCAAGTCATATATTACATCAAATAAATACAGTGGAAACAGACCTGGAGTTAATATTGATCCCTGTGGATCTCCATTTGTCGCCTTTCTCAAGACTGAGTTATTTCCCTTTTTCATTGATCTCATTTATATTTAAGGTAAAAAGACTTCCAGCCAATTCAGTATGCTTCCTGTAGCGCCTTTATTTTCCAGTATTCAAACTAGTCTTTCATGGGGTAGCCGATCGCAGCTTGCCTGGAGTATATGAGAACATAGTCAACCCATTCACCTCTTCGTTGCATCATTTCTGTCATCACCGTCAAAGGGGATATTGGACCCTGAAGATGCCTGCCATAGATGAGCGCCATAACCAAGTTGGCGACAGTTCTAAATTAGATGAATAAAAAATAATACTTCATTTTAGAAAGTTTTCAGCTATACACCTATGTCCGCTTAGGTCTTATATCCCAAACAACGCGATAGAGGGAGGATGGAAATAGTGACGACCATGAAACACACACACACACACACACACACACACACACACACACACACACACACATACTTAACCTGGGGTGTCGTTTCAATTCCTTAAGTTTCACCACCTCACAAATACCGACTGATAATTTTTGCTGGGAATTTCCTGTTTCCTCCTCTTTGTTGTAAATCTTTGCTATATTTGCTGGGTTAGCGCTCAAGCGCTGGGTTAGCGCTCAAGCGCTCGGTTCCCGCTCCCGCTCAAGCGCTCGGTTCCCGCTCCCGCTCAAGCGCTCCCGCTCCCGCTCAAGCGCTCCCGCTCCCGCTCAAGCGCTCCCGCTCCCGCTCAAGCGCTCCCGCTCAAGCGCTCCCGCTCCCGCTCAAGCGCTCCCGCTCCCGCTCCCGCTCAAGCGCTCCCGCTCCCGCTCAAGCGCTCCCGCTCCCGCTCAAGCGCTCCCGCTCCCGCTCTTGCTCCTGCTCTTGCTCCTGCTCTTCCTCTTGCTCTTGGTGTAAGTGTGTGTGTGTGTGTGTGTGTGTGTGTGTGTGTGTGTGTGTGTGTGTGTGTGTGTGTGTGTGTGTGTGTGTGTGTGTGTGTGTGTGTGTGTGTGTGTGTGTGTGTGTGTGTGTGTGTGTGTGTGTGTGTGTGTGTGTGTGTGTGTGTGTGTGTGTGTGTGTGTGTGTGTGTGTGTGTGTGTGTGTGTGTGTGTGTGTGTGTGTGTGTGTGTGTGTGTGTGTGTGTATGTGTGTGTGTGTGTGTGTGTGTGTGTGTGTGTGTGTGTGTGTGTGTGTGTGTGTGTGTGTGTGTGTGTGTGTGTGTGTGTGTGTGTGTGTGTGTGTGTGTGTGTGTGTGTGTGTGTGTGTGTGCTAAGCGGTGCACCAAACACACGAGGCCTCAGTTGGCCGATGTTTACATGTTTGTTTTACCGTCACCATCATAAAGCATTGTGTTCTTGCTGCGGCGTGTTGATGGTTATATTATATACTTGTAACACGTCCCAGTGTTTTATGTTTGTATCACCAGTGGCACCAAGAATGTTAAGCAGGAAATCAGCTTCAGATGTAACTGCGAGTTAAGAATGACGGGTGGGGGATGGGTGGGTAGGGGTATGGGGGGGTTGGGGTGGAGGTCGTTTCATCCCCCTCTACCCTCTTACCTGGGTATACAGCAGTAGGAAGGGGGCATCCCTGCCCAGAAATTAGTCATCGTCAATGTATATATATTTCCTCCTCTGTCATTTTTTTTCATTGTACATTTCTTGCCTTCTTTGTCATTTTTTTTTTTTTTTTTTCAGATTTTACTGTGTATTCCTTGCCTCTTTTGTCACCTTTTCCTTTTTTTTTTTTTTTTTTTACTGTATATTATTTTTAACACCACCTGCCTACCTGTCAGCCTGCCAGCCAACTAGACTGCTTTCTTGCCTGCATACTATATATTCCTATATGATTTGCCTGGCGCTGATGAGAAGCCTGTGCGTGGTGGCGTTGGACACCCTGGGTGGAGCAGCAGCGACATGCATCCGCGAGCCAAACCTCCATATATTTCCCTGCACCTCGCCGTGGGGGTGTGCATGGAGAGTCTGTTTACCGAAGTGCATGATGGCAACAGAAGATGAGGAAGATACGAGTGATATGTCTGCGTGACTAATGTGCCTGAGGGTTCTGCTATCTGAAATGCATGGTGGCTGTTGCCAATGGACAGGAGACTCAAAGGGTGAGACAGGCAGTCAGACGGACGGGTAGACTGAGCAGTTTGTTGCTTAACATCGGTTAGTCTAGCTGAGCAGACCCGTCGACCACAACCAGAAACTGCTCCTACGGGACCGTCGTACAGGTACAGTACAGTACATGCAACGTGTAGATATCCGTAACCCCAGTGTGGTAGACAGCGTCTCAAGAGTCAGACCAAGGCCCTTCTCATGGCGAGGTGCAGGAAACTATGAGTGCACAGTGCCACCACGTGTAGGCTCCTCCTCAGCACCTGGGGACGAAGGCTGACAGGTAATGAAGACAAGAAGAGGGAGGAAAAGGTGGTGACGGCGGCACTGACAGGGAGGAGAAAGGCTTGGCGTTAACAGTGTGGGTGATGTTCCCGGTAACTAACTAAACGACCACACGACACACCATTTATGCCCCTCTCGTTGGCATGGCACACCGCAACACTTCTTCTTAAGCCAATTATTTTGCGTATCACAACTTATTGTTGCTTTAAGTGCTATATTATTATCCGTTTATTTTGTCTTAAGCCCTGTCCACACGAGCGGGCAATGCCCGCGGGCAAAAGCGAGCAGTTTGCCTGTTGATGGGCTCACCGCTTGTGCCCGCGGGCACAAGCGGTGAACCCGTCAACAGGCAAACTGCTCGCTTGTGCCCGTGGGCATTGCCCGCTCGTGTGGACAGGGCTTTATTAACACACGAGGATACTTTGACCCATTATGCAAGGTATTTAAGGAAGGTTTCATTATGTTTCGTCAGCCAGCACGAACATCACCTTTTGTAAAGTGTTGCCCTGCAGGGAGACACAGCCACGGAGAAGGAGAAGGAAGACAACGACGACGACGACGATGATAACAATGATGATGACACGCACGCACGCACATGCACCTGCGTTGACTGGAATATTAATATCCTCCAGTGTTCCGTGTTGTTGGAAGAGGTAGGCTCGGCAGGCAGTGAAGCAGACAGGGAGACAAGAGAAGCATGTATACGCATGCTGAGACACTTCTGCATGTCCCGTCGCCAGCATATGTTTTTACCAGACGTAAAGGCAAACACACGCACCCTAACACACTCCTGCATGTCCCGTCACTAGCATATGATTTTACAAGACGTCGAGGCAAACACACGCACCTTGACACACTATTGCTACATGATTCTACAAGACGCACAGGCAAGCACACGCACCTTAACACACACTAGCATGTCTCGTCACCAGAATATGATTTGACAAGAGGCGTAGAAGCATGAAAACATTTTGACATGTGTTTGTATGCACCATTTTTAGTCGGGGGTGTAATTTCTATTTACAGCTGGTACTGTGTACTGGAAGAAAATGGAGGATCAAATTTACAGCAAGTAATGGAACTGTATTAAGCAACAGTCCTCCAAAACAATGTCTTTTTTTTTTTTTAGATAGCAATGAAACTTTAAAAAGGACGCGTTATCAAGAAGGGGATCCGTAACATGGACTCTGTAAATGTTAACAAGAATCACAGACGCTAGCTGACAGGAGCACATGCTTGGCTTCGCGTGTAAACCACAACTGTCAGCTCTCTCATCTTCCCTCACACAGACACGCCAGTTGTTACTCGTGCCCTGAGGTTGACTAGCACGAAAAATCTTGCATAAAGCCCTGTCCACACGAGCGGGCAATGCCCGGGCAATTTACGCATTTGCCCGCGGGCACAAGCGGTGAGCCCATCAACAGGCAAACTGCTCGCTTGTGCCCGCGGGCATTGCCCGCTCGTGTGGACAGGGCTTAAGGATGAAATAAACTGCTAAATCTGTCCTACGTTGTAGCTTTCCTGACTACGTGTAGAACACAACAGCCAGTCTCTCTCATTTTCTCTCACAAATACGCCAGATGTTATATTGTGCTCTTAGGTTGTCTGAAGAAGAAAAGCTGCTTAGGGATGGAGAAATAATATAGCTAAATATGTCCAAGACTAATATCCAGTATCACCTAACGTTTGTGAGAGTGGCAGAGTTTAATAGTTATAAGGCATCTCTTGCTATTGCCCATTGTTATGTAAAATATTCTCTCCTCAGTCCCTGCTTGTCCTTTACCCCCTTCCCTCCTTTCCTCCATCTCCCCATCCCTCCATTTCTCTCTCTCTCCCTCCATCTCTCCCTCTGCTTCCATCGCTCTCCATTTCCCCCCATCCCTCACCCGCTCCTTGCTCTCCCCTTTCACGTCGCTATTTTTGACAGCTGACCATCTCACCCACGCCGGTATTCGTGACCTGTTTTCCTCTAACCATCAAGCTCTGTTGGAATCATTCTCTATTGGTTCCTCGATATTTTGGCTACGAAATTCCCTCTGTATATCAGCGTCCTTACAAACCCAGGGCGCCTGTAATATTAAAACAATAATGCTTACCCCTTTCAATCTTATGGCGAATTATTCACGCTGTCCCTAAAAGACTTTAGAGACTCTTCGGACTATAGTTCTTAAATATAGTCGTAGATATAGACTTCATTAACCCCCTCTATTTTTTTCAGGCAGGGAAGAAGGAACTAATGGCCAGAAGCCGGCAAGCCTTTTACTACAGAAAATTGAAAAGAAAAAAAAAAAAGCCAAAGATGAAGGTAAGAAATAATTGAGACATGTAAATTAGAAAATGTCATGCTTTTGAAGGGGTTAACATCATTGCCTAGACTGAGCCTCGTCTTACAACAGGGCAATTTTTTCACTTTATAGAAACACCGTAATGGGTTAGTCTCAAAGAACGTCCTTCCTCCGAAAATTAGGAGTATTAACGCCATTACTTAATCTCCATGTTCTTAAGTTTTTATGCATTTCAAAAGTTTAGGACCCCAAACTGCACCGACAGCTTATATACCCTCTCCGGGAAATGGTTATAGAGTTGAAATTATACATATTAACAGTGACACCAGTTTTATTATACTCTAATGTGCTGATAGTGTGGCAACCAACATCCACTCCTGTAGTGCTGCCTAATTATATTTTCTGTCAACCCTCCTCTTCCTGTACCATTCATCCTTTCTGTCTATCATTCTTTCTACTTCAGGTGAGTACAGTACATCGCTTAACAAGCTTAATGGTTCCCTGTAAGCCTTTGTGCAACGCTGAGTGGTAACCATACACCCACATAACATGTGCAGCAGACTATGGTGCCCATGTTAAAAGTGTCATTCTAAATGTGGCATTTATTCATGCAATAAACCGATACTCTTCCGCACGCCTTGCTATGGCGGGGCGTCGTCTGCTGCAGGAGAATCACTTCACAGCATGGGAAAGTCATGTCTGACACGAATTACTTTACACGCCAGACATTCAATATTCTTCAAATCAGGCCCCCCTTTTATAAGTGACAACAGTTGTGGTAAGTCTCCATAGGTTAAAGAAAGTGAAAGAACAGTATTGGTTTACTAAGTTAATACAATACATTCACACCCACTACACGTAAAACTTCATTAACAGTGACGGTGTAAAGTGTACAGTGAATGACAACTTGTATACTCGACAGGTATTTTCATTTACGTTCCATTATTTCAAAGTCCATAGTCTCAATTTCTTCCAAATGTTTCCTGGCCATACTTTACTTTCTCCAGTTAACTTTGATTACTTTTATTTCCCATGTCCGTAGCTATTTCTTATATCTTCCACTTTATATCCCACCATACTTTATTCACTTTTTTTTTTTTTCCATATCCATATGACAATGTTTTCACAAAGTTTTGTGGCAATATGTTAGTAAAATTTCACTACACTACAGCCGCCTTCCTCAGCCTTCTCTGCTCCCACAAACTGCTGCTGTCTGCGGCTGCGGTAGGCCACTTGCCGAGATGTTATTTAACATAGATAGTCTGGAATTCTTGAAGTAGACGGTATGAGAGGGGCGAGAGAGAGATGAGGTGGGGATGTGTGTCCGTGAGTGCTGTGTGCCGGCTACTGCTTTTACCGAGACCTCTCACCCATCCAGGTCACGTTGGTTTGGCAGTGACATCGTCCATTCACCAGTCTTCTGAACTCGACTGAGCAACCAAGGCACATGTAGAGTTTAAAGCATTATTAATACACTTTGGTAAAATGTAATGTGTAATGTGTTTCAGACATTCAGCCACTTATTCCTCTCAGTCATACTCATTCCTCTTACGAGTTGAATATGAATGAAAATAACTGGGAAAAACTTTCTATTCGATCCCAGACGAAGCAATGATAAAAATTAAATTTTGCAAACAGTGGACGAAATATATACTCAGTGAAGAAACCACTAGTTTCACGAGGTACGTATGAATTAACTTAGTTCTACACAATACGAAAGTTTTTAGGAATTTAATGTCATGACTTAGTCAAGACAAACTACCCTGCAGGGGCGGTTGCTTGGCTCCAGTTGTAGTCTGCTCAGCTAGACACTGCGGGTTTAAACCAATACATGTTAACGATTTTTTCTCGTCAAGAAGAGTTAAACGACTTTTTTTTTTAACCCTTCCAGAGCGACACTTGAACGAACCACAAAAGATTTATTTGACCAAAACCCTATTCAGTCCGAGCTGACTGATGGGAAAAAAGGCAGACTAATACTGCAGGTACCAAAACAATGGAGGCAGTAATTAAGTGTAGTGAAGAGTCAACATTGTGCCAGCCACCGACCCAATATGATGGAAAAAATGTGGATATGGGGGTCAGAGGGTCAGGGTGTAGGAGAGAATATGGGAAAAAAAGAATGTTGGGAGATCAGAAATTGAAGATCATTACTTAAAACACACACACACACACTAATGTTCATTGTCAAACAGACCAACAGCAGTACAACTTGAACTGAACAAGCTATCAGATGGTAGCTAAGGAAAACATGACGGTAAATACATAACCTAACTAATAAAATCAAAAATTGAAGCAAGTGACGAACACAGGTCACTTTCAATAGAACCGAAAGTTTCCCTCACGAATCCTTTATTTTCGTCAATACCTTAATGTAAAAGTACCTATAAATCTAACTAACCCCGTTGTCAGTCCTTAATCTTGCAGTTTAAAGCCACTGCTCCACGATATGGAAACATACAGAGGACAAGGGAAGGGGCTATGCTGCACCGCGCCTCTTATCACTACTAGCCAATTCCCACCAAACCGTACCCACTCCCTGGATGACCTACCCCACTCGTCGTTACTGAAACAGCCCAGCACTTTCCTACGAACAACCCCCAAAACAAATACCACCTCCCTCTATATGTGGCTGTCGTAACAATGATTAATATATACATAAACATTTCAGCTGTACACATGAATTAAATACAGATTTTCAAATATTCAACCACCAGTGTCACTCAAATCACTCCTATCACCTATTCTTAAAACTATCACTATCAAATTGAAGTCCAAAATAAAGCTGTACAAGTAGTAAATATAGAACATACCTCCATAAATGGTTAATATCAGACTACCAACTTCCAACTAGATACATCAAGCTTTAGTTCAACGGCTGGATCCACTGTCGATGTCCTCTAACATCAGTCACTAATTTATCCAACTTACTCCCTCACGTATGGACTCTGGTCTAGCGCCGTGCACGGTTATTCACGTCCCATTGCACCTGGTTAACTAACTAATTTCATGCAGGTTTATTTCACCTCAACTCTGAATGAAGCACCACAGCTTCACGAAAGCATGAATATCAGTATGAAGTACTCGACTCCACGGAGGAGAAAAGATACGGAGTAACGAGTCAACGTTAAAAATGCGAGGCCATTACCTTCACGCCATCTAGTGCACAAGCGAGATAAGGGAGAACGGGATATAAGAGAACGGTTACGGGGTAGACTATGTTTAGATTATGAATCGGGAATATATAAGCCTTCCACGTGACACTAAGTTAGTCTTAAATAATTATATTGTGCATGAGCATCCTTCACCATTGATAACATGAGGCTGGTGAATAGTGTCCCATATAACGTATTTTGAGACAAAGATTCATTCCAGTGATAAAAGTCTTTGATCCGGAATATAATGGATGTATTAATAATACAGACAAGAATATTATAGTGTATTTATTGAGTATATAGATGTACATGTTAGGTTACATTATTATCCCGGAAACATTCACACGGGCAACACAAACCCATAGCCGTTTGTTGTGTTAGCTCTGTTAATCATAAGTATCAGGTGGATTGGACTGGACAAAATTCCTTTCCATTGTTTTCAGACGAACTTCTACCATATTCCTGTGGATATCTATATACTTGTGGATATCTGTATATCTATATCGGCATCTGTCTATCTATCTGTCCATCTATCTGTCTATTTGCGAGTGAATCACTTAATAACACGCGATTCATAAATATGCTAATACTCACAGGGAAAAAGAATACACGAAATATGTGCTTCGGCCATTTCCTGTTTCCTTTTCCCTGTGGATATCATCCCTCTCTCTCTCTCTCTCTCTCTCTCTCTCTCTAATATATATATATATATATATGCATCCCTACCTCTCTCCCACCATTCATACCCCATCTCCCAGCATCCATACCTATCTTCCTGCATCCAATCTCTCATTCTCAGCACACGTACGCCATTCGTTACCGGTATTTCCACTTCTCTTGCTGACAGTACCACTACAACCACCACAATCAACACTACTACTTCAACTACTACTGCTACGACAAGTATTGCAACAAAGCATAAGGTTATATTACTACAGTTGCTGCTGCTGCTACTACTACAACAGCAACTAAACCAAAATTAATACCACTGCTACTACTACAACTACTTCCGCTAATACTACTGGTGAATCGTGACGCTAAGAGTGAGATACGGATGCTAGTCTCGGGCTAGGGATGCTGGCAGAGTGGTAGGAATGCTGACAGAGAGCAAGAGCAGTGTCAGCTTGGTAGGGATGCTGGATGACAGGTAGGGATCCTAGGAGAGGTAAGTATGTAGACAGCAGGGTAGGGATGCTGGCAGGGACGTAGTGACGTGTTAGCTTGATCAGGATGTTGGATGATGGGTAAGGATGCTGTTAAAGAGATAAGGATACAGGCAGTAGGGTAGAGATGCTGTGTGACGAGTATGGTTTCTGGGAAAGAGGTAAGGATGCAAACAGCAAAGTAGAGGTGCTGTCAGGATGCAAAGAGCGAAGTAGAGGTGCTGGCAGAGAGGTAAGGATGTAGACAGCAGGGTAGGGATGCTGGAGGTATGGTAATGATACTGAAAGAAGGGTATGGATGCTGAGAGAGGGGTAAGGATACTGAGAAAGGGGTCTGGATGTTGTGTGAGATGATGGGATGCTGTGAAAAAGGAAAGAATTCTGTGAGAAGGGTATGGATGGTATGTAAGTAATGTGAATTCTCCTAGAAGGATATGGACTCTGTGTGGGATGTATGAATGCTGTGAGAAGGCTGTGGATGGTGTGAGAGGAGGGGTATGTATGCCATGAGATGGGTGTGGATGCTCTGAGGCCGGTATGGGTGCTGTTAGAGGGATTTGGATGCTGTCAGAGGCATGTGGATGCTGTGAGGAAATTGTAGATGCTGTGACAGTGGCTTGGCCATGTGGAGAGCGCGAGACTGACGAGGAGAGTTTATTTGAGTGAGTGGCAGGTGGGAGATGGAAGGGGAGACCAAAGATTAGGTGGAGGCATGGCGTGGAGAGGTATATGTGAGAGGGGTGTGTGAGCTGGCAGCAGGGCAGTGGATGGATGGGAGACAGGGCGACATGAAGGCGATTTGTTTGTGGCCACCCCTTTCGGGTTTAAAGGGTCTGGCAATAATAAGATAGACAGACAGGGAGGGATCTGGATACTGTGAGAGGGATAAGGATGGTGTGAGAGGGATTGCGTTGCCGAGGAAGGGATAAGGGATTTTTGGAGAGAGATGCTGGGACTGGGGTACGGATGGTAAGAGACGGATGACAGTGCTGGGTGACAGGAGAGGATGCTAATAGAGATAATGATTCAGACAGGAGGGTATGGATGCTTGCAGAGAGGTAAGGATGCAGACAGTAGGGCAGGGATGGTCGGGGAATGATAATTATAATCAGAGACGAGTTGGGATGTCGAGAGATGGATATGGATTATAGGAGAGGGGTAAGGATGCTGCGAGTGGGGTTGTAATATTTCGAGCGGGTTCGGGATGCTGTCAGTGGGGTAGGGATGCTGAGAGCG
>NC_137028.1:4040000-4171361 GCF_032717465.1 Coenobita brevimanus | reverse complement strand
TGAGAAGGCTGTGGATGGTGTGAGAGGAGGGGTATGTATGCCATGAGATGGGTGTGGATGCTCTGAGGCCGGTATGGGTGCTGTTAGAGGGATTTGGATGCTGTCAGAGGCATGTGGATGCTGTGAGAAAAATGTAGATGCTGTGACAGTGGCTTGGCCATGTGGAGAGCGCGAGACTGACGAGGAGAGTTTATTTGAGTGAGTGGCAGGTGGGAGATGGAAGGGGAGACCAAAGATTAGGTGGAGGCATGGCGTGGAGAGGTATATGTGAGAGGGGTGTGTGAGCTGGCAGCAGGGCAGTGGATGGATGGGAGACAGGGCGACATGAAGGCGATTTGTTTGTGGCCACCCCTTTCAGGTTTAAAGCGTCTGGCAATAATAAGATAGACAGACAGGGAGGGATCTGGATACTGTGAAAGGGATAAGGATGGTGTGAGAGAAATTTGGTTGCCGAGGAAGGGGTAAGGGATTTTTGGAGAGAGATGCTGGGAGTGGGGTGCGGATGGTAAGAGACGGATGACAGTGCTGGGTGACAGGAGGGGATGCTAGTAGAGATAATGATTCAGACAGGAGGGTATGGATGCTTGCAGAGAGGTAAGGATGCAGACAGTAGGGCAGGGATGGTCGGGGAATGATAATTATAATCAGAGACGAGTTGGGATGTCGAGAGATGGATATGGATTATGGGAGAGGGGTAAGGATGCTGCGAGTGGGGTTGTAATATTACGAGCGGGTTTGGGATGCTGTCAGTGGGGTAGGGATGCTGAGAGCGCGGTAGGGGATGCTGGGTGAGTGGTAGGGATGCTGAAGGGTTAAGATACTTGGAACAGGGTGTTATGCTGATAGATAGGTTTGGATATTGAGATAGGTCATTGATACTGGAAAATACGCTGGGATTATGGAGGACTAGTTTATAGAAGTTAGTAAGTTAATGGCATGAAGTTAGTAAGTTAATGAAGGAGTTAATGACGGATTATTTAGGGTTATCAATAGAAATTTATAAAGGACTGGACTGTCCTTCGTTTAATGTATGACAATCGACTGATCCTGCCTAATTCCCTGACTGTGACCAATAGTCTTCTCAAATTTTGGACGTGTTCCAAATGAGCAGAGCACACATAATGTTGATTAAAATATTCCTACCCCATCCCAAGCCCTGTTAATATTATTTCTATCTATTTGTCATGTTGAAGATAAATAAACACACACAATGAATATTCTGTAACGTTAATATAGCGGTGCTCGTTAAAAAAGACCGTCAAAAATACATTTCATGATTTTTTTGCATGCTATTCCGATACAGGCCGGAATGGAGAGTTTTGTGGCATATAAAATTTTCTAGGTGGTTGCTTCTCAACAGGACAACATAAGATCCCTTCCCTCCTTCACTTCCGGTGCTCGCTGATTGGTCGAGTGACGTCACAACGCTCGTGTCGTTGATTGGTCGGTGTGGGTAGTAGTTGCAACACGAGTTGATAGTCCAAGTTTTCCAGTAATAATTGCCATGATACTTGTAATATGGGTACCATATTATTATCAGGACGTTCTTGCTATGATTTATCGTCGAATGACCGGTCATACAGTCATGATCGTCAATGCTTGCGTAACTTTTCCGCCTTTGTTGAAGCCAAGAGGGTTTTCTTTTCTTTCAGTCCCCCCTAAACCGTTTTCTTTGGTTTACGAATCACAAAGCATGGTGGTGAATGTTATGTGGTTGTTCATGACGTTTTTTACCTTCGCTAATCCACCCATAAAGTTTCTTTGTTGGCGAAATTCATGTGAATTTGCAACTGGACGATCTTTAGACTTAGGAAATGAGCATGTGTGATGCATATAAGATGCACTGTGATGCTGGATGAGATGTATAAGGGCTTGTTCAGTGGTGTGAGGGTGTGAAGTTTTGATGCCTTCCTACCAAACTATTTTAATATCAGTTTTCGAATTCATTCGATTTCTTAGTCTGGTTTCTATAATTTTCTATATACGAGAGTGCCGTTAAAAACATGGAAATAACGTTTTCAGTAGTATGTCATAGTAATAAGTGAAGATTGGCAGGGTCGCAAAATTAAAACGCCATTCGATTTCCACTGTGGTGTGACTGGTAGGAGGGGTCAGGGTATGGAGGCCATCGTGACATCATCGTGAACCAATGAATGGGCAGCACAATGATATCATCGCCGACGAATCAGCGTGCAGCACAACTGAAGGAAGGGATCTTGTCCTATTGAGAAGGAATAGCATGCAAACGCTGATATGCCGTAAAACGCTGAATTCCGGGGTCAGAGATAATACAAAACAACACAGAATGTCGTTTTCTCGGTGATTCTTTCAACGAAGACCGCTATATGAAGGTCATCGAAGTTTCACAAAGTGTTATATAAATTGTGAATGTCCCAAATGGATAAAAATAATACAAACTGAGCTTGGGAATGCGTAGGATGAAGGATTCTGTGACCCTCATAGGTGTAAATGAGTATCATATCAGCATTATTTTTGTTCTTCATTCGAATTATAGAATACGTCCAAAATTAGAAGAGATTATTTGATCACACGCAGGGGATTAGGGTAGGATCAGGTGAAGGACATAAATTAAACAATGGATGGACCAGCTCTTCATTATTTCATATTAGTTACCCCCATTAATCCGTGATTTACCAAATTAATACTAGAAATGTGTAAATAGAAAGTCCTCAGTATCCAGCTCATATTCTAATATAACTCCCTCACTATCGCAGCCCCTCTCCCAGCAAGCCATCCCCTCTCTCAGCATCCGACCCATTCCTAGCATCCTTACCCATCTCCCAGCATCTGTTTCCATTTCCTAAGATCAGTGTCTTTCTCTTAGCTCTCTACTTCTTTACCGATCATTCCTCCTGATCTACCAGTATCTCCACCCAACTTCCAGTATCTCTACCGATCCACTAGCATCCCCACCCATCTCCCAGCCTCCCTAACGGTCTACCAGCAACCCCACTCATATCTTAGCATCTCAATCGATTTATCAGCATCCCCACCCATCTCCCAACCTCCCTACCGGCCAGCATCCCTATCCATATATTAACATCTCTACAGATTTATCAGCATTCCCACCTATCTCTCAGCTTCACTACCGACCTCCCAGCATCCCTGCCCATCTCCCAGCATCCCAACCCATCTCCCAGCACCATCACCCTTCAACCAGCATCTCTACCCATCTCCAAGCACCCCTACCTATGTCCCAGCATCCCTACCTCTCTCCCACCATTCATACCCCATCTCCCAGCATCCATACCTATCTTCCTGCATCCAATGTCTCATTCTCAGCACACGTACGCCATTCGTTACCGGTATTTCCACTTCTCTTGCTGACAGTACCACTACAACCACCACAATCAACACTACTACTTCAACTACTACTGGTACGACAAGTATTGCAACAAAGCATAAGGTTATATTACTACAGCTGCTGCTGCTGCTACTACTACAACAGCAACTAAACCAAAATTAATACCACTGCTACTACTACAACTACTTCCGCTAATATTACTGGTGAATCGTGACGCTAAGAGTGAGATACGGATGCTAGTCTCGGGCTAGGGATGCTGGCAGAGTGGTAGGAATGCTGACAGAGAGCAAGAGCAGTGTCAGCTTGGTAGGGATGCTGGATGACAGGTAGGGATGCTGGGAGAGGTAAGTATGTAGACAGCAGGGTAGGGATGCTGGCAGGGATGTAGTGACGTGTTAGCTTGATCAGGATGTTGGATGATGGGTAAGGATGCTGTTAAAGAGATAAGGATACAGGCAGTAGGGTAGGGATGCTGTGTGACGAGTATGGTTTCTGGGAAAGAGGTAAGGATGCAAACAGCAAAGTAGAGGTGCTGTCAGGATGCAAAGAGCGAAGTAGGGGTGCTGGCAGAGAGGTAAGGATGTAGACAGCAGGGTAGGGATGCTGGAGGTATGGTAATGATACTGAGAGAAGGGTATGGATGCTGAGAGAGGGGTAAGGATACTGAGAAAGGGGTCTGGATGTTGTGTGAGATGATGGGATGCTGTGAAAAAGGAAAGAATTCTGTGAGAAGGGTATGGATGGTATGTAAGTAATGTGAATTCTCCTAGAAGGATATGGACTCTGTGTGGGATGTATGAATGCTGTGAGAAGGCTGTGGATGGTGTGAGAGGAGGGGTATGGATGCCATGAGATGGGTGTGGATGCTCTGAGGCCGGTATGGGTGCTGTTAGAGGGATTTGGATGCTGTCAGAGGCATGTGGATGCTGTGAGAAAAATGTAGATGCTGTGACAGTGGCTTGGCCATGTGGAGAGCGCGAGACTGACGAGGAGAGTTTATTTGAGTGAGTGGCAGGTGGGAGATGGAAGGGGAGACCAAAGATTAGGTGGAGGCATGGCGTGGAGAGGTATATGTGAGAGGGGTGTGTGAGCTGGCAGCAGGGCAGTGGATGGATGGGAGACAGGGCGACATGAAGGCGATTTGTTTGTGGCCACCCCTTTCGGGTTTAAAGCGTCTGGCAATAATAAGATAGACAGACAGGGAGGGATCTGGATACTGTGAAAGGGATAAGGATGGTGTGAGAGGGATTTGGTTGCCGAGGAAGGGGTAAGGGATTTTTGGAGAGAGATGCTGGGAGTGGGGTGCGGATGGTAAGAGACGGATGACAGTGCTGGGTGACAGGAGTGGATGCTAGTAGAGATAATGATTCAGACAGGAGGGTATGGATGCTTGCAGAGAGGTAAGGATGCAGACAGTAGGGCAGGGATGGTCGGGGAATGATAATTATAATCAGAGACGAGTTGGGATGTCGAGAGATGGATATGGATTATGGGAGAGGGGTAAGGATGCTGCGAGTGGGGTTGTAATATTACGAGCGGGTTTGGGATGCTGTCAGTGGGGTAGGGATGCTGAGAGCGCGGTAGGGGATGCTGGGTGAGTGGTAGGGATGCTGAAGGGTTGAGATACTTGGAACAGGGTGTTATGCTGATAGATAGGTTTGGATATTGAGATAGGTCATTGATACTGGAAAATACGCTGGGATTATGGAGGACTAGTTTATAGAAGTTAGTAAGTTAATGGCATGAAGTTAGTAAGTTAATGAAGGAGTTAATGACGGATTATTTAGGGTTATCAATAGAAATTTATAAAGGACTGGACTGTCCTTCGTTTAATGTATGACAATCGACTGATCCTGCCTAATTCCCTGACTGTGACCAATAATCTTCTCAAATTTTGGACGTGTTCCAAATGAGCAGAACACACATAATGTTGGTTAAAATATTCCTACCCCATCCCAAGCCCTGTTAATATTATTTCTATCTATTTGTCATGTTGAAGATTAATAAACACACACAATGAATATTCTGTAACGTTAATATAGCGGTGCTCGTTAAAAAAGACCGTCAAAAATACATTTCATGATTTTTTTGCGGTATCTCTCTCCGGCCCCGGCCGGAATGGAGAGTTTTGTGGCATATAAAATTTTCCAGGTGGTTGCTTCTCAACAGGACAACATAAGATCCCTTCCCTCCTTCACTTCTGGTGCTCGCTGATTGGTCGAGTGACGTCACAACGCTCGTGTCGTTGATTGGTCGGTGTGGGTAGTAGTTGCAATACGAGTTGATAGTCCAAGTTTTCCAGTAATAATTGCCATGATACTTGTAATATGGGTACCATATTATTATCAGGACGTTCTTGCTATGATTTATCGTCGAATGACCGGTCATACAGTCATGATCGTCAATGCTTGCGTAACTTTTCCGCCTTTGTTGAAGCCAAGAGGGTTTTCTTTTCTTTCAGTTCCCCCTAAACCGTTTTCTTTGGTTTACGAATCACAAAGCATGGTGGTGAATGTTATGTGGTTGTTCATGACGTTTTTTACCTTCGCTAATCCACCCATAAAGTTTCTTTGTTGGCGAAATTCATGTGAATTTGCAACTGGACGATCTTTAGACTTAGGAAATGAGCATGTGTGATGCATATAAGATGCACTGTGATGCTGGATGAGATGTATAAGGGCTTGTTCAGTGGTGTGAGGGTGTGAAGTTTTGATGCCTTCCTACCAAACTATTTTAATATCAGTTTTCGAATTCATTCGATTTCTTAGTCTGGTTTCTATAATTTTCTATATACGAGAGTGCCGTTAAAAACATGGAAATAACGTTTTCAGTAGTATGTCATAGTAATAAGTGAAGATTGGCAGGGTCGCAAAATTAAAACGCCATTCGATTTCCACTGTGGTGTGACTGGTAGGAGGGGTCAGGGTATGGAGGCCATCGTGACATCATCGTGAACCAATGAATGGGCAGCACAATGATATCATCGCCGACGAATCAGCGTGCAGCACAACTGAAGGAAGGGATCTTGTCCTATTGAGAAGGAATAGCATGCAAACGCTGATATGCCGTAAAACGCTGAATTCCGGGGTCAGAGATAATACAAAACAACACAGAATGTCGTTTTCTCGGTGATTCTTTCAACGAAGACCGCTATATGAAGGTCATCGAAGTTTCACAAAGTGTTATATAAATTGTGAATGTCCCAAATGGATAAAAATAATACAAACTGAGCTTGGGAATGCGTAGGATGAAGGATTCTGTGACCCTCATAGGTGTAAATGAGTATCATATCAGCATTATTTTTGTTCTTCATTCGAATTATAGAATACGTCCAAAATTAGAAGAGATTATTTGATCACACGCAGGGGATTAGGGTAGGATCAGGTGAAGGACATAAATTAAACAATGGATGGACCAGCTCTTCATTATTTCATATTAGTTACCCCCATTAATCCGTGATTTACCAAATTAATACTAGAAATGTGTAAATAGAAAGTCCTCAGTATCCAGCTCATATTCTAATATAACTCCCTCACTATCGCAGCCCCTCTCCCAGCAAGCCATCCCCTCTCTCAGCATCCGACCCATTCCTAGCATCCTTACCCATCTCCCAGCATCTGTTTCCATTTCCTAAGATCAGTGTCTTTCTCTTAGCTCTCTACTTCTTTACCGATCATTCCTCCTGATCTACCAGTATCTCCACCCAACTTCCAGTATCTCTACCGATCCACTAGCATCCCCACCCATCTCCCAGCCTCCCTAACGGTCTACCAGCAACCCCACTCATATCTTAGCATCTCAATCGATTTATCAGCATCCCCACCCATCTCCCAACCTCCCTACCGGCCAGCATCCCTATCCATATATTAACATCTCTACAGATTTATCAGCATTCCCACCTATCTCTCAGCTTCACTACCGACCTCCCAGCATCCCTGCCCATCTCCCAGCATCCCAACCCATCTCCCAGCACCATCACCCTTCAACCAGCATCTCTACCCATCTCCAAGCACCCCTACCTATGTCCCAGCATCCCTACCTCTCTCCCACCATTCATACCCCATCTCCCAGCATCCATACCTATCTTCCTGCATCCAATGTCTCATTCTCAGCACACGTACGCCATTCGTTACCGGTATTTCCACTTCTCTTGCTGACAGTACCACTACAACCACCACAATCAACACTACTACTTCAACTACTACTGGTACGACAAGTATTGCAACAAAGCATAAGGTTATATTACTACAGCTGCTGCTGCTGCTACTACTACAACAGCAACTAAACCAAAATTAATACCACTGCTACTACTACAACTACTTCCGCTAATATTACTGGTGAATCGTGACGCTAAGAGTGAGATACGGATGCTAGTCTCGGGCTAGGGATGCTGGCAGAGTGGTAGGAATGCTGACAGAGAGCAAGAGCAGTGTCAGCTTGGTAGGGATGCTGGATGACAGGTAGGGATGCTGGGAGAGGTAAGTATGTAGACAGCAGGGTAGGGATGCTGGCAGGGATGTAGTGACGTGTTAGCTTGATCAGGATGTTGGATGATGGGTAAGGATGCTGTTAAAGAGATAAGGATACAGGCAGTAGGGTAGGGATGCTGTGTGACGAGTATGGTTTCTGGGAAAGAGGTAAGGATGCAAACAGCAAAGTAGAGGTGCTGTCAGGATGCAAAGAGCGAAGTAGGGGTGCTGGCAGAGAGGTAAGGATGTAGACAGCAGGGTAGGGATGCTGGAGGTATGGTAATGATACTGAGAGAAGGGTATGGATGCTGAGAGAGGGGTAAGGATACTGAGAAAGGGGTCTGGATGTTGTGTGAGATGATGGGATGCTGTGAAAAAGGAAAGAATTCTGTGAGAAGGGTATGGATGGTATGTAAGTAATGTGAATTCTCCTAGAAGGATATGGACTCTGTGTGGGATGTATGAATGCTGTGAGAAGGCTGTGGATGGTGTGAGAGGAGGGGTATGGATGCTATGAGATGGGTGTGGATGCTCTGAGGCCGGTATGGGTGCTGTTAGAGGGATTTGGATGCTGTCAGAGGCATGTGGATGCTGTGAGAAAAATGTAGATGCTGTGACAGTGGCTTGGCCATGTGGAGAGCGCGAGACTGACGAGGAGAGTTTATTTGAGTGAGTGGCAGGTGGGAGATGGAAGGGGAGACCAAAGATTAGGTGGAGGCATGGCGTGGAGAGGTATATGTGAGAGGGGTGTGTGAGCTGGCAGCAGGGCAGTGGATGGATGGGAGACAGGGCGACATGAAGGCGATTTGTTTGTGGCCACCCCTTTCAGGTTTAAAGCGTCTGGCAATAATAAGATAGACAGACAGGGAGGGATCTGGATACTGTGAAAGGGATAAGGATGGTGTGAGAGAAATTTGGTTGCCGAGGAAGGGGTAAGGGATTTTTGGAGAGAGATGCTGGGAGTGGGGTGCGGATGGTAAGAGACGGATGACAGTGCTGGGTGACAGGAGGGGATGCTAGTAGAGATAATGATTCAGACAGGAGGGTATGGATGCTTGCAGAGAGGTAAGGATGCAGACAGTAGGGCAGGGATGGTCGGGGAATGATAATTATAATCAGAGACGAGTTGAGATATCGAGAGATGGATATGGATTATGGGAGAGGGGTAAGGATGCTGCGAGTGGGGTTGTAATATTACGAGCGGGTTTGGGATGCTGTCAGTGGGGTAGGGATGCTGAGAGCGCGGTAGGGGATGCTGGGTGAGTGGTAGGGATGCTGAAGGGTTGAGATACTTGGAACAGGGTGTTATGCTGATAGATAGGTTTGGATATTGAGATAGGTCATTGATACTGGAAAATACGCTGGGATTATGGAGGACTAGTTTATAGAAGTTAGTAAGTTAATGGCATGAAGTTAGTAAGTTAATGAAGGAGTTAATGACGGATTATTTAGGGTTATCAATAGAAATTTATAAAGGACTGGACTGTCCTTCGTTTAATGTATGACAATCGACTGATCCTGCCTAATTCCCTGACTGTGACCAATAATCTTCTCAAATTTTGGACGTGTTCCAAATGAGCAGAGTACACACATAATGTTGGTTAAAATATTCCTACCCCATCCCAAGCCCTGTTAATATTATTTCTATCTATTTGTCATGTTGAAGATTAATAAACACACACAATGAATATTCTGTAACGTTAATATAGCGGTGCTCGTTAAAAAAGACCGTCAAAAATACATTTCATGATTTTTTTGCGGTATCTCTCTCCGGCCCCGGCCGGAATGGAGAGTTTTGTGGCATATAAAATTTTCCAGGTGGTTGCTTCTCAACAGGACAACATAAGATCCCTTCCCTCCTTCACTTCTGGTGCTCGCTGATTGGTCGAGTGACGTCACAACGCTCGTGTCGTTGATTGGTCGGTGTGGGTAGTAGTTGCAATACGAGTTGATAGTCCAAGTTTTCCAGTAATAATTGCCATGATACTTGTAATATGGGTACCATATTATTATCAGGACGTTCTTGCTATGATTTATCGTCGAATGACCGGTCATACAGTCATGATCGTCAATGCTTGCGTAACTTTTCCGCCTTTGTTGAAGCCAAGAGGGTTTTCTTTTCTTTCAGTTCCCCCTAAACCGTTTTCTTTGGTTTACGAATCACAAAGCATGGTGGTGAATGTTATGTGGTTGTTCATGACGTTTTTTACCTTCGCTAATCCACCCATAAAGTTTCTTTGTTGGCGAAATTCATGTGAATTTGCAACTGGACGATCTTTAGACTTAGGAAATGAGCATGTGTGATGCATATAAGATGCACTGTGATGCTGGATGAGATGTATAAGGGCTTGTTCAGTGGTGTGAGGGTGTGAAGTTTTGATGCCTTCCTACCAAACTATTTTAATATCAGTTTTCGAATTCATTCGATTTCTTAGTCTGGTTTCTATAATTTTCTATATACGAGAGTGCCGTTAAAAACATGGAAATAACGTTTTCAGTAGTATGTCATAGTAATAAGTGAAGATTGGCAGGGTCGCAAAATTAAAACGCCATTCGATTTCCACTGTGGTGTGACTGGTAGGAGGGGTCAGGGTATGGAGGCCATCGTGACATCATCGTGAACCAATGAATGGGCAGCACAATGATATCATCGCCGACGAATCAGCGTGCAGCACAACTGAAGGAAGGGATCTTGTCCTATTGAGAAGGAATAGCATGCAAACGCTGATATGCCGTAAAACGCTGAATTCCGGGGTCAGAGATAATACAAAACAACACAGAATGTCGTTTTCTCGGTGATTCTTTCAACGAAGACCGCTATATGAAGGTCATCGAAGTTTCACAAAGTGTTATATAAATTGTGAATGTCCCAAATGGATAAAAATAATACAAACTGAGCTTGGGAATGCGTAGGATGAAGGATTCTGTGACCCTCATAGGTGTAAATGAGTATCATATCAGCATTATTTTTGTTCTTCATTCGAATTATAGAATACGTCCAAAATTAGAAGAGATTATTTGATCACACGCAGGGGATTAGGGTAGGATCAGGTGAAGGACATAAATTAAACAATGGATGGACCAGCTCTTCATTATTTCATATTAGTTACCCCCATTAATCCGTGATTTACCAAATTAATACTAGAAATGTGTAAATAGAAAGTCCTCAGTATCCAGCTCATATTCTAATATAACTCCCTCACTATCGCAGCCCCTCTCCCAGCAAGCCATCCCCTCTCTCAGCATCCGACCCATTCCTAGCATCCTTACCCATCTCCCAGCATCTGTTTCCATTTCCTAAGATCAGTGTCTTTCTCTTAGCTCTCTACTTCTTTACCGATCATTCCTCCTGATCTACCAGTATCTCCACCCAACTTCCAGTATCTCTACCGATCCACTAGCATCCCCACCCATCTCCCAGCCTCCCTAACGGTCTACCAGCAACCCCACTCATATCTTAGCATCTCAATCGATTTATCAGCATCCCCACCCATCTCCCAACCTCCCTACCGGCCAGCATCCCTATCCATATATTAACATCTCTACAGATTTATCAGCATTCCCACCTATCTCTCAGCTTCACTACCGACCTCCCAGCATCCCTGCCCATCTCCCAGCATCCCAACCCATCTCCCAGCACCATCACCCTTCAACCAGCATCTCTACCCATCTCCAAGCACCCCTACCTATGTCCCAGCATCCCTACCTCTCTCCCACCATTCATACCCCATCTCCCAGCATCCATACCTATCTTCCTGCATCCAATGTCTCATTCTCAGCACACGTACGCCATTCGTTACCGGTATTTCCACTTCTCTTGCTGACAGTACCACTACAACCACCACAATCAACACTACTACTTCAACTACTACTGGTACGACAAGTATTGCAACAAATCATAAGGTTATATTACTACAGCTGCTGCTGCTGCTACTACTACAACAGCAACTAAACCAAAATTAATACCACTGCTACTACTACAACTACTTCCGCTAATACTACTGGTGAATCGTGACGCTAAGAGTGAGATACGGATGCTAGTCTCGGGCTAGGGATGCTGGCAGAGTGGTAGGAATGCTGACAGAGAGCAAGAGCAGTGTCAGCTTGGTAGGGATGCTGGATGACAGGTAGGGATGCTGGGAGAGGTAAGTATGTAGACAGCAGGGTAGGGATGCTGGCAGGGATGTAGTGACGTGTTAGCTTGATCAGGATGTTGGATGATGGGTAAGGATGCTGTTAAAGAGATAAGGATACAGGCAGTAGGGTAGGGATGCTGTGTGACGAGTATGGTTTCTGGGAAAGAGGTAAGGATGCAAACAGCAAAGTAGAGGTGCTGTCAGGATGCAAAGAGCGAAGTAGGGGTGCTGGCAGAGAGGTAAGGATGTAGACAGCAGGGTAGGGATGCTGGAGGTATGGTAATGATACTGAGAGAAGGGTATGGATGCTGAGAGAGGGGTAAGGATACTGAGAAAGGGGTCTGGATGTTGTGTGAGATGATGGGATGCTGTGAAAAAGGAAAGAATTCTGTGAGAAGGGTATGGATGGTATGTAAGTAATGTGAATTCTCCTAGAAGGATATGGACTCTGTGTGGGATGTATGAATGCTGTGAGAAGGCTGTGGATGGTGTGAGAGGAGGGGTATGGATGCTATGAGATGGGTGTGGATGCTCTGAGGCCGGTATGGGTGCTGTTAGAGGGATTTGGATGCTGTCAGAGGCATGTGGATGCTGTGAGAAAAATGTAGATGCTGTGACAGTGGCTTGGCCATGTGGAGAGCGCGAGACTGACGAGGAGAGTTTATTTGAGTGAGTGGCAGGTGGGAGATGGAAGGGGAGACCAAAGATTAGGTGGAGGCATGGCGTGGAGAGGTATATGTGAGAGGGGTGTGTGAGCTGGCAGCAGGGCAGTGGATGGATGGGAGACAGGGCGACATGAAGGCGATTTGTTTGTGGCCACCCCTTTCGGGTTTAAAGCGTCTGGCAATAATAAGATAGACAGACAGGGAGGGATCTGGATACTGTGAAAGGGATAAGGATGGTGTGAGAGGGATTTGGTTGCCGAGGAAGGGGTAAGGGATTTTTGGAGAGAGATGCTGGGAGTGGGGTGCGGATGGTAAGAGACGGATGACAGTGCTGGGTGACAGGAGTGGATGCTAGTAGAGATAATGATTCAGACAGGAGGGTATGGATGCTTGCAGAGAGGTAAGGATGCAGACAGTAGGGCAGGGATGGTCGGGGAATGATAATTATAATCAGAGACGAGTTGGGATGTCGAGAGATGGATATGGATTATGGGAGAGGGGTAAGGATGCTGCGAGTGGGGTTGTAATATTACGAGCGGGTTTGGGATGCTGTCAGTGGGGTAGGGATGCTGAGAGCGCGGTAGGGGATGCTGGGTGAGTGGTAGGGATGCTGAAGGGTTGAGATACTTGGAACAGGGTGTTATGCTGATAGATAGGTTTGGATATTGAGATAGGTCATTGATACTGGAAAATACGCTGGGATTATGGAGGACTAGTTTATAGAAGTTAGTAAGTTAATGGCATGAAGTTAGTAAGTTAATGAAGGAGTTAATGACGGATTATTTAGGGTTATCAATAGAAATTTATAAAGGACTGGACTGTCCTTCGTTTAATGTATGACAATCGACTGATCCTGCCTAATTCCCTGACTGTGACCAATAATCTTCTCAAATTTTGGACGTGTTCCAAATGAGCAGAGCACACATAATGTTGGTTAAAATATTCCTACCCCATCCCAAGCCCTGTTAATATTATTTCTATCTATTTGTCATGTTGAAGATTAATAAACACACACAATGAATATTCTGTAACGTTAATATAGCGGTGCTCGTTAAAAAAGACCGTCAAAAATACATTTCATGATTTTTTTGCGGTATCTCTCTCCGGCCCCGGCCGGAATGGAGAGTTTTGTGGCATATAAAATTTTCCAGGTGGTTGCTTCTCAACAGGACAACATAAGATCCCTTCCCTCCTTCACTTCTGGTGCTCGCTGATTGGTCGAGTGACGTCACAACGCTCGTGTCGTTGATTGGTCGGTGTGGGTAGTAGTTGCAATACGAGTTGATAGTCCAAGTTTTCCAGTAATAATTGCCATGATACTTGTAATATGGGTACCATATTATTATCAGGACGTTCTTGCTATGATTTATCGTCGAATGACCGGTCATACAGTCATGATCGTCAATGCTTGCGTAACTTTTCCGCCTTTGTTGAAGCCAAGAGGGTTTTCTTTTCTTTCAGTTCCCCCTAAACCGTTTTCTTTGGTTTACGAATCACAAAGCATGGTGGTGAATGTTATGTGGTTGTTCATGACGTTTTTTACCTTCGCTAATCCACCCATAAAGTTTCTTTGTTGGCGAAATTCATGTGAATTTGCAACTGGACGATCTTTAGACTTAGGAAATGAGCATGTGTGATGCATATAAGATGCACTGTGATGCTGGATGAGATGTATAAGGGCTTGTTCAGTGGTGTGAGGGTGTGAAGTTTTGATGCCTTCCTACCAAACTATTTTAATATCAGTTTTCGAATTCATTCGATTTCTTAGTCTGGTTTCTATAATTTTCTATATACGAGAGTGCCGTTAAAAACATGGAAATAACGTTTTCAGTAGTATGTCATAGTAATAAGTGAAGATTGGCAGGGTCGCAAAATTAAAACGCCATTCGATTTCCACTGTGGTGTGACTGGTAGGAGGGGTCAGGGTATGGAGGCCATCGTGACATCATCGTGAACCAATGAATGGGCAGCACAATGATATCATCGCCGACGAATCAGCGTGCAGCACAACTGAAGGAAGGGATCTTGTCCTATTGAGAAGGAATAGCATGCAAACGCTGATATGCCGTAAAACGCTGAATTCCGGGGTCAGAGATAATACAAAACAACACAGAATGTCGTTTTCTCGGTGATTCTTTCAACGAAGACCGCTATATGAAGGTCATCGAAGTTTCACAAAGTGTTATATAAATTGTGAATGTCCCAAATGGATAAAAATAATACAAACTGAGCTTGGGAATGCGTAGGATGAAGGATTCTGTGACCCTCATAGGTGTAAATGAGTATCATATCAGCATTATTTTTGTTCTTCATTCGAATTATAGAATACGTCCAAAATTAGAAGAGATTATTTGATCACACGCAGGGGATTAGGGTAGGATCAGGTGAAGGACATAAATTAAACAATGGATGGACCAGCTCTTCATTATTTCATATTAGTTACCCCCATTAATCCGTGATTTACCAAATTAATACTAGAAATGTGTAAATAGAAAGTCCTCAGTATCCAGCTCATATTCTAATATAACTCCCTCACTATCGCAGCCCCTCTCCCAGCAAGCCATCCCCTCTCTCAGCATCCGACCCATTCCTAGCATCCTTACCCATCTCCCAGCATCTGTTTCCATTTCCTAAGATCAGTGTCTTTCTCTTAGCTCTCTACTTCTTTACCGATCATTCCTCCTGATCTACCAGTATCTCCACCCAACTTCCAGTATCTCTACCGATCCACTAGCATCCCCACCCATCTCCCAGCCTCCCTAACGGTCTACCAGCAACCCCACTCATATCTTAGCATCTCAATCGATTTATCAGCATCCCCACCCATCTCCCAACCTCCCTACCGGCCAGCATCCCTATCCATATATTAACATCTCTACAGATTTATCAGCATTCCCACCTATCTCTCAGCTTCACTACCGACCTCCCAGCATCCCTGCCCATCTCCCAGCATCCCAACCCATCTCCCAGCACCATCACCCTTCAACCAGCATCTCTACCCATCTCCAAGCACCCCTACCTATGTCCCAGCATCCCTACCTCTCTCCCACCATTCATACCCCATCTCCCAGCATCCATACCTATCTTCCTGCATCCAATGTCTCATTCTCAGCACACGTACGCCATTCGTTACCGGTATTTCCACTTCTCTTGCTGACAGTACCACTACAACCACCACAATCAACACTACTACTTCAACTACTACTGCTACGACAAGTATAGCAACAAATCATAAGGTTATATTACTACAGCTGCTGCTGCTGCTACTACTACAACAGCAACTAAACCAAAATTAATACCACTGCTACAACTACAACTACTTCCGCTAATACTACTGGTGAATCGTGACGCTAAGAGTGAGATACGGATGCTAGTCTCGGGCTAGGGATGCTGGCAGAGTGGTAGGAATGCTGACAGAGAGCAAGAGCAGTGTCAGCTTGGTAGGGATGCTGGATGACAGGTAGGGATGCTGGGAGAGGTAAGTATGTAGACAGCAGGGTAGGGATGCTGGCAGGGATGTAGTGACGTGTTAGCTTGATCAGGATGTTGGATGATGGGTAAGGATGCTGTTAAAGAGATAAGGATACAGGCAGTAGGGTAGGGATGCTGTGTGACGAGTATGGTTTCTGGGAAAGAGGTAAGGATGCAAACAGCAAAGTAGAGGTGCTGTCAGGATGCAAAGAGCGAAGTAGGGGTGCTGGCAGAGAGGTAAGGATGTAGACAGCAGGGTAGGGATGCTGGAGGTATGGTAATGATACTGAGAGAAGGGTATGGATGCTGAGAGAGGGGTAAGGATACTGAGAAAGGGGTCTGGATGTTGTGTGAGATGATGGGATGCTGTGAAAAAGGAAAGAATTCTGTGAGAAGGGTATGGATGGTATGTAAGTAATGTGAATTCTCCTAGAAGGATATGGACTCTGTGTGGGATGTATGAATGCTGTGAGAAGGCTGTGGATGGTGTGAGAGGAGGGGTATGGATGCTATGAGATGGGTGTGGATGCTCTGAGGCCGGTATGGGTGCTGTTAGAGGGATTTGGATGCTTTCAGAGGCATGTGGATGCTGTGAGAAAAATGTAGATGCTGTGACAGTGGCTTGGCCATGTGGAGAGCGCGAGACTGACGAGGAGAGTTTATTTGAGTGAGTGGCAGGTGGGAGATGGAAGGGGAGACCAAAGATTAGGTGGAGGCATGGCGTGGAGAGGTATATGTGAGAGGGGTGTGTGAGCTGGCAGCAGGGCAGTGGATGGATGGGAGACAGGGCGACATGAAGGCGATTTGTTTGTGGCCACCCCTTTCGGGTTTAAAGCGTCTGGCAATAATAAGATAGACAGACAGGGAGGGATCTGGATACTGTGAAAGGGATAAGGATGGTGTGAGAGGGATTTGGTTGCCGAGGAAGGGGTAAGGGATTTTTGGAGAGAGATGCTGGGAGTGGGGTGCGGATGGTAAGAGACGGATGACAGTGCTGGGTGACAGGAGTGGATGCTAGTAGAGATAATGATTCAGACAGGAGGGTATGGATGCTTGCAGAGAGGTAAGGATGCAGACAGTAGGGCAGGGATGGTCGGGGAATGATAATTATAATCAGAGACGAGTTGGGATGTCGAGAGATGGATATGGATTATGGGAGAGGGGTAAAGATGCTGCGAGTGGGGTTGTAATATTACGAGCGGGTTTGGGATGCTGTCAGTGGGGTAGGGATGCTGAGAGCGCGGTAGGGGATGCTGGGTGAGTGGTAGGGATGCTGAAGGGTTGAGATACTTGGAACAGGGTGTTATGCTGATAGATAGGTTTGGATATTGAGATAGGTCATTGATACTGGAAAATACGCTGGGATTATGGAGGACTAGTTTATAGAAGTTAGTAAGTTAATGGCATGAAGTTAGTAAGTTAATGAAGGAGTTAATGACGGATTATTTAGGGTTATCAATAGAAATTTATAAAGGACTGGACTGTCCTTCGTTTAATGTATGACAATCGACTGATCCTGCCTAATTCCCTGACTGTGACCAATAATCTTCTCAAATTTTGGACGTGTTCCAAATGAGCAGAACACACATAATGTTGGTTAAAATATTCCTACCCCATCCCAAGCCCTGTTAATATTATTTCTATCTATTTGTCATGTTGAAGATTAATAAACACACACAATGAATATTCTGTAACGTTAATATAGCGGTGCTCGTTAAAAAAGACCGTCAAAAATACATTTCATGATTTTTTTGCGGTATCTCTCTCCGGCCCCGGCCGGAATGGAGAGTTTTGTGGCATATAAAATTTTCCAGGTGGTTGCTTCTCAACAGGACAACATAAGATCCCTTCCCTCCTTCACTTCTGGTGCTCGCTGATTGGTCGAGTGACGTCACAACGCTCGTGTCGTTGATTGGTCGGTGTGGGTAGTAGTTGCAATACGAGTTGATAGTCCAAGTTTTCCAGTAATAATTGCCATGATACTTGTAATATGGGTACCATATTATTATCAGGACGTTCTTGCTATGATTTATCGTCGAATGACCGGTCATACAGTCATGATCGTCAATGCTTGCGTAACTTTTCCGCCTTTGTTGAAGCCAAGAGGGTTTTCTTTTCTTTCAGTTCCCCCTAAACCGTTTTCTTTGGTTTACGAATCACAAAGCATGGTGGTGAATGTTATGTGGTTGTTCATGACGTTTTTTACCTTCGCTAATCCACCCATAAAGTTTCTTTGTTGGCGAAATTCATGTGAATTTGCAACTGGACGATCTTTAGACTTAGGAAATGAGCATGTGTGATGCATATAAGATGCACTGTGATGCTGGATGAGATGTATAAGGGCTTGTTCAGTGGTGTGAGGGTGTGAAGTTTTGATGCCTTCCTACCAAACTATTTTAATATCAGTTTTCGAATTCATTCGATTTCTTAGTCTGGTTTCTATAATTTTCTATATACGAGAGTGCCGTTAAAAACATGGAAATAACGTTTTCAGTAGTATGTCATAGTAATAAGTGAAGATTGGCAGGGTCGCAAAATTAAAACGCCATTCGATTTCCACTGTGGTGTGACTGGTAGGAGGGGTCAGGGTATGGAGGCCATCGTGACATCATCGTGAACCAATGAATGGGCAGCACAATGATATCATCGCCGACGAATCAGCGTGCAGCACAACTGAAGGAAGGCATCTTGTCCTATTGAGAAGGAATAGCATGCAAACGCTGATATGCCGTAAAACGCTGAATTCCGGGGTCAGAGATAATACAAAACAACACAGAATGTCGTTTTCTCGGTGATTCTTTCAACGAAGACCGCTATATGAAAGTCATCGAAGTTTCACAAAGTGTTATATAAATTGTGAATGTCCCAAATGGATAAAAATAATACAAACTGAGCTTGGGAATGCGTAGGATGAAGGATTCTGTGACCGTCATAGGTGTAAATGAGTATCATATCAGGATTATTTTTGTTCTTCATTCGAATTATAGAATACGTCCAAAATTAGAAGAGATTATTTGATCACACGCAGGGGATTAGGGTAGGATCAGGTGAAGGACATAAATTAAACAATGGATGGACCAGCTCTTCATTATTTCATATTAGTTACTCCCATTAATCCGTGATTTACCAAATTAATACTAGAAATGTGTAAATAGAAAGTCCTCAGTATCCAGCTCATATTCTAATATAACTCCCTCACTATCGCAGCCCCTCTCCCAGCAAGCCGTTGGCGCTTGAGTTGTAACATAAGCTGGTACTATAATTGGTATTTACGTTAGCTCCTGAGTTGGCACTTGAGTTGGAGCTTACGCTGACGTTTGATTTGGGGACTTAAGTTGGTACTTGAGTTGAGACTTAAGTTGGTGCTTGAGTTTGGACTTAAGTTGGCGCTTCAGTTGGTACTTAAGTTGGTGCTTGATATCAGACTGAAGTTGGTGCTTCATTTTGGACTTATGTTTGAGCTTGAGTTGAAGCTTAAGTTTGTGTGTGTTGGGACCTAGGCTGGCCCTGAGTTGGAATTAAGCTGGCACTTGAGTTGAGGCTCAATTTTTTGCTTGAGCTGCGACTTACTCTGGCACCTGAGTTGGGACCTAAGTTGGCACTTGATTTGGCACGTTGGCACTTAAACTGGGACTTAAGTTGGCACTTGAGTTGGGACTTAAGTTTGCGCTGGAGTTGGGACTTAGGTTGGCGCTTGAGTTTGGAGTCAAGTTGGCGCTTGAGTTGGGATTTATTTTGGCACTGGAGTTGGGACTAAAGTTTCTACATGAGCTTGGACTTAAGATTGCTCTTGAGTTGGGACTGAGGCTGGCGCTTGGGTTGATACATAAGTTGGCGCTTGAGTTGGGACTTAAGTTGGCGCTTGAGTTGGGACTTAAGTTGGCGATTGAGTTGGGACTTAAGTTGACGCTTGAGTTAGGACCTACGTTGGAGCTTGAGTTCTGACCCAAGTTTTCACTTCAGTTGGCACTGAAGGTTTCACTTGAGTTGGGATTAACGTTGGTGCTTGAGATGCAGCATAAGTTGGCGCTTGAGTTGGGACTTCAGTTGGCCCTTGAGTTGGGGCTTAAGTAGGTGCTTGAATTGGGACTTAAGTTGGTGCTTGGATTGGGACATAATTTGACGCTTGAGTTGGGACTTAAGTTAGCGCCTGATTAGGACTTGAGTTTGTACTTGTGTTAGGACTTAAGCTGGGTCTTGTGTTTGAACCCTAGTGGTACCTGTGTTGGGACCTGAGATGGCACTTGAGTTTGAACTTTAGTTGGGACTTGAGTTTGGATTTAAATTGGCACTTGTGTTGGAACTTAAGTTGCCACTTGAGTTGGGACTTGAGCTGGGACTTAAGTTTGCACTTGAATTAGGATTTATGTTGGTGCTTGAGTTGGGATTTAGGTTGGCGCTTGACTTTGGACTTAAGTTAGCGCTTGAGTTGGAATTTAAAATGGCACTGGAGTTGGGACTTTATTTCGCACTTGAGTTGGGACTTGGGTCTGCTCTTGAGTAGGGACTTAGGTATGTACAGTAGGTTGGAGCTTGAGTTGGGACCTAATTTGGTGCTTGAGTTGGGACTTAGGTTGGCACTTGGGTTGGGACATATGTTGGCGCTTGAGTTGGAACTTAAGCTGTTGCTTGAGTTGAGACTTAAGTTGGCGCTTGAGTTGGAACTTAAGTTAGCGCTTGAGTTGGTACTTGTGTTAAGACTTAAGTTGGTACTTGTGTTTGAACTTAAGCTGGCACCTGTGTTGGGACTTGAGTTGGCACTTGAGTTTGAACTTTAGTTAGTTCTTGAGTTGGGATTTAAATTGGACCTGGTGAAGAGAGGAGGGGGAGGGGGAGGGGAAGGAGAGGGAGGGGGGAGTCGTAGGGGGACGAAAGGAGGGGGGGGGAGAGGGTACGAGGACGGGCAAAGAAGTGAGAGTAGAAAGGAGGGAACAAGAATGGAAGGAATGAGGGAAGACGAACGGAAAACAAAAACTGGAGCAAATGAAGAGCAAGCAAAAGAGATAGGGGTGGGGGGAGAGGGGAAAGGAAGGCTTAGGATGGGAAGGAGGGGAGAGAAAAAGAGGGTGAAGGAGAAAATGGAAAGAAGAGAGGAAATGCTGAAAAGAACTGGGAGCAGGGAGAAGGGGAAGGAGGTGAAAAGGAAGAAGGAAGGAAAAGGGGTGGAAATGGTGAAAAAATATTAGGAGGAAAATGGAACTGGATGAGAAAAAGTGAGGAAGGGGAAAGAAGGAAAGAAAGAGACGTCCAAGAAAGGAACGATGGAATTAAGGAAGGAAGGAAGGAAGGCAGGAAAGGAAGGAAGGAGTTAGCCTGAGACGTAAAGAGAAGCAAGGTCGTTCCCATAAAGGTTCAAGCAAGCAGAACATAAGGAAAGCACACACAGACACACAAAAGGTGTGTGTGTGTGTGTGTGTGTGTGTGTGTGTGTGTGTGTGTGTGTGTGTGTGTGTGTGTGTGTGTGTGTGTATTTGCGTCATGGACCAGACAGCAAATGCATCACTTAGTTTGCTACACATGTTACATAATGGTGGTTGGCGATGTGAAACGGCGTCTCTCTCTCTCTCTCCGCACAACTGCGTCCCCCTTTTCCCTTTTTCTCCCCTAAACGTTTCGGGAAAAAATGGTGAGTTATCAAAAATACCAACTTACGGTCGTATTAACAATGCTGTGAGTACAAAGGTGTTAAACAAGCCTCTTTTTCAACGGTTATTTATTCAACTGCGCTATTGCTTAATGTGATCAAGTTTCATGTTACAGAGTGTTGGCAGTAACGATACACACATGCCAGACATATTCAATCACCATCAGACGCTTCACATATCTTCAAAACTTCGATGCTTGTGCACACTTTCCGCTCAGAGTTTTAAGAACGTCGCCCTTACAGTCTTGTGGCGTCATGTGTCCTTGTTATTTTTTAGGTCGATAAGAAGTGACGGTATGTGATGTGGAGAGGCTCTTGAACACCAGGCACTTGTGACGCATATGTGACGGCTTTGGGTGATACTAAACACCCACCACCTACTCCATAATATGCGTAGCTACTTAAACCCTTCACTTTGGTGCTGCCTTCAGATAATTTTGTTTTAAGATGACTAAGCCCCTCACAGTGAAGAGAAGAGCAGTTGATGTGACTGCCCAAACGATAATGGTTACGGTCTGATGAATGCCTTTGGTTGAATTTCCACTTTGGTCGCTTGAGATACGGATATTCATATAAAAATTGTAGACAGTCACCGCAATCCTTAAAGTTACTGGCGTATATTTATTATGATTCCAAGAGGGAGGATGACTTTTGAGACTAAAGCATACTTAGAGGAAGGGAGACGAGAGGGCCACCGTCGAGGGAAGTGAGCTGATACAGCTGACTGTATATAAATTTTATTAATTCATGCAGCATGTTCAATTAGCTAGCAGGAGACTATAAAAAAAAAAAAAAAAAAAATCTTTTACTTATAGCCAACTATGGTGCCACTGCATTATTACATTGGCGTTCATTTGAAAAGTTTGGCTTGCTACCTTAGATTAACTTACATTATCTAATGTTTTAATATTATCTACAGTTTCAGTTTTCCTGTTTTACAAATAATATTTTTAGTATAGAGGCTGTAATATTTAAAGGGCAGTTGTCGGTGAAATTTGAATTTTGTCTTGACTGCCTGAATTGCAAGGGGAAATTCTTACATCCGAACCCCCCCCCCCCGGCTTATCCCTAATTCCCTCATGTAACAGAAAAGAACAAGAAGGAGCACTGGGTAGTGAAACACCGCTACCTCCAGAAACTGTTCTAAGGACCAAGCATTTGAACTTGTTCTTTAGCTCTGACCTTTGACTGGTTGTCCTCAAAACTGAATTCCTTCATTCTTGCCTCACCTTCACCCCCTCCACAAAGTTTGGTCTAAAAAGGATCAAAATTGTTTAAGTTTACCTCACAATGTGATCTTGACCTCTGACATATTGTTCGCAAATGCAACAAGTCAACCTCTTGGTTGACCTTCAACTCTTCCACGAAATTTGGTGTAAAGTAGATTATATATATATATATATATATATATATATATATATATATATATATATATATATATATATATATATATATATATATATACACACACACACCTCTCAGCCGAATCGGCCATGGCCTCTCCCTATACACATACATGAACTTATTAAGGAATAATATGAAAAAAAAAATCGTTCAGGAAGAAGTACAGCACTACAATTTTGCATGCCAGCGAGAATACAGCTGTCACAACCGTATGTCTTTAACTGAACTCGCGAAGAAGCAAGACACCAGTTTTTGACAACTATTTCTAAAGCATGTGTCGAAGACAGATTATGTCTCTCCTCTCTGTGCTGTCGATGGTTGCAATCTGAAATACTGAATGCAGAGTGATGAAAAAACTAATAACTATAGGCGATTAATAAATGTCCTGCAAAAATTCGGGGACTGCCTTCCTTTTCTCAATTTAAGATTTATGGTAGTAAGCTTGAAACACAAATCGCGAAGGGTAAAGCGACCACTCAGTTTTCCACGACAATTTGTACAGTTTGTGAAGACTATACAGAACGTGTCTGCCAACTCCATATCGCCAACGAAAACTGCAGGTTGTTCACATCCAATAACCATGAGCGTTCGTATACGTCTGTAAATATTCAAAAAATGCCTACTCCTTCGAGATTTAAGTTTTGAGTAAACAGCCGTGGGTCTGAGCAGAGATCCCGTGATGCCTAACTGAGTGTGTGGGCGGGTGCGATGCGTGACGAGAGGGAGGGTGAAGGGCGGTGATTGGGTGGGTGTGGGGTGGGGTGGGCGTGACGGTCATGGAGGCAGCACAGTCTAGCCTAGGATTGCCCCACTTTACAACACGGCCACTACCGGGTCTCTCTCACATGTTAACGCTCAAGGTTTACTGCCAATTATGTTGTCAGTGCACCTGCACACAATTAATACGAGTAATAAATCAAGGTAAATTTACAGCTAATTTGCGCTGTGCTGCAACAAGTCAGATTAAACACTGTCACATGTTGTTCGGCATTACGTATGAAGGAAGGTATAGAGTGGTTCACCTGGACTGACTGCATGATCATACAATCGGGGTATGTGATTACGCACACAGATGCACTCCTCACTGAGTTGTCATTACATTCTTCATATGTACAGCCTGGAAAAGTAGTTCGTCCAATATTTCATTTACTTCGCTTCTCTAATTCTGCCGGCTAATATACTTAATATGAGAGAGACTCGGCACCGTAATCAATCTGATCCTGATATCATGAGCGCTTTGTATTTTTGCTCAGTATCTTGCTAAATCTATCTCTTGACTTGCTAAAATTACATCAAATATCTGAAGGGCAATGATCTTTCCAGCTATTATATTCCCGTCTCCCTGATAACTATCCAACACCATTTACAAATAATTTTTTCCTCTTTCTCATCATTTCTACCTCAATGGCAGTGTTATTTCATCTTCTGGTAAAGCGGAACTCTTCTTTACAACTTTTACTTCATGCCACACATCTTCCATGGTTTCAGTCATTGAATGTTTCACTCTACACAGTAAATTATAATAAAACCATCCATCCTTCATCCAATCCTTTATTGCCCTATCAGAGCCTAAGGGCCCAACGCCAGGCTACTCCGTCTAGACCTTTGACGGGGATGACTTTAGTAGATAAATACGTGTATATAATGAATGAAAAAGCGAGTGACTGGTATCCATGTAGGTAGAGCAGGTGTATAAGGCAGCAGTGAGGGCTTGTTTTTATCCCTAATCAGCGGAAACAGGCCACTCATCCCATACAGGTGTCCCAAACACAATAACTCACCTGTCTACGCCTCACCTGGACAACACAGGCCTCCCATAAAAACACAGGTGTGACGCTCCTCGTGCCGCTCACAAATTATATATACCGTTGTTTCATATGGTCAATACTACAGTCTCTTAGCACTGACACCACTTGCCTTATTAACCTGTAAATCCTTCCCAGTCATGATATAATATTTCATTGACTGAGTGACCGTTTCACTAATATGATCGAGCTTACTTATTTCAATCAGGCTAACAACAAACTACATTACTCGGCTGAAAGTTATCTTGGATACAATGGTTAAAAACTGTTTTCACCAACTCTTTTGTGCTATGAACGAAATCTGGTTTAATTTCAGACAATACTTTCTAAATTCAGCTTAGGAAAGGCCTATCTGACTGGAAAGGTTTAGGCAAATTTCAGTTTACCCTTTCATGATGGTAATTTATTATTATTATTATTATAATTATTATTATTATTATTATTATTATTATTATTATTTGGCTAACCCCAAATGAATTTAATCAACTTTGGGAAAATCTGAGTACCGAGATTAACATAATTTCCATTACTACATACTCATTATTTTGCCATCACAGTCACAGACTCCAACATCTAACTTATATATTCAACATGGAAACAAATAAGAAGAAAGCAGGTAGTACACATCGAGTGACACAGCCCCTCCCTTTTTCTGTTCAGCCGATATTCTCAGTTCCTTACGTACACAAATTATCATCTATGGATCTGTCTTCCTTGTTTGGTATTCCTTATACTTACGACCCAGAATATTTTTGATGCAAAAACCAAAACACATGTAAGCCAACAGATCTTGATTTTGACTTTTTGGTCAACTTTCTTTGAAAAGGAAAATTTCCCAGCTTTTCAATTTTTATTTGTTAAAAAAGAATATTAAAGACCCACTGACTCTTTCGCAGTCTTTCTTATAAGCAGGCTATGAATATATCACCGATAAGCGATTTGTTCTAGCTTTGGAGAGACGCTTTTAAGTTAGAGGATTAAAAATAGTCTTCATTAACCTCTTCAGTTTTATGACGTCCTTGATTCTATCAACGCATATTTTCGTTTCAGAAAGTGTTTTCATTAAACTCTCCCGTGAACAAATTCTAGCTCTTCACCTCAGTAAACGGGATACCCCTGCGTCTCCTTTCTGGAGTGTAATGGTGTCTGCCCGCGTTAGGATGAAAATCTGGTTATCTGAGTCTATCACACCAGTGGCAACGGACGGGTCTGACGCAGCCTGCACTAAGTTGCTACTCAGGTGACACGCGCAGGCTCTTGTCAGGCTTCACCACCACCACCATCATCATCATCATCGTTAATCCCTGGTACATCTGCCGCAGCACTACGGTTTCATCAAACTTATAGCATCCGTCTTGTGTTACCGAGACAAATTTGTGGGTATCATCTCATCTAATCCTGTGTGTACTGCGTTGTTCTACCCTCCTGGCAGGTTAACACTAGCAGTCTGTCTTCCAAAACAACTGAGTCATAGTTGGATTTACCTCAGACGATATAAGCACATCTGATACATTATGATTATTTACTAGCGATTTCATTCTATAGATAAAGAAGTTAATTATTACGCCTCCTCTCAGATGTCGAAGGTTAGGTAATTTTGTTATTTCCCGCCTTCATAACTGCCTGGATCATGGTCTCTTTTGCCTCGGGAGATTTCGTAACACCCTTTCTTCTGCGATTTAGCTTGCCTATTATACCATATGCTTTCGAATGCTTCTCATGCAAAATGTGTCGTTACTGAAAAAGATTTGAATAACATACAAGATTAAGGTACAGTAAGTAAAATGAATCGCTTAGGAAGAAGTGCTACGAAGTTTCCTGTGCCTGCCAAAGTACGAAAGAGAGAGAGAGAGAGAGAGAGAGATTTTTCATTCCCTTTTTCCCTACTACGTGCATTTCTTTTTTCCCTTCTCTGAGTCCTAACAACTTCATGCAATTTAGTAAGAGTGAGTTTACGGTGATGACGATGATGTTGAAAAATCTCGCATTAATCTCGCCCTCTTTACAGTTTCTGCTTGTGTGTACGGTGAAAGTAAACGGGAGTCCTAGTTCTCACTCATCCACACCCACACCCACAACCACCCACCCCATGACCCACCCACACCCACCCTCCCACTCACCCCACCGCCCCACACACACACAAACACAAATGGTGCGGCCATATGTTTGCGTGCAGGTTGAGAGGTGAAGCGTGGGCCACTCAGGGACGTATTCCCGTGAGCTTCTGAGCTTTCGTAACGCCTCTTTCACGGCGATTTATTTTTTACAGTCCTTCAGTATCCACATATATGTAACTAATGCAAGTTATGTCGATATTAAAATGATATAAGTAACAGAAGGAAAAACGATGTAATATATATAAAAATAAACTAAATAAAACATATCGCCTAAGAAATGCATTGCGGTCTCACATATCGGGAATGCAGTTCTTAGGTCCATAAATTAGAGGGTTCCGTAACACACCGTCCTGACCAATTTATTATAGCACGTGCTGAGTTGGCATTCTTTTTTTTCCTTCTTTTTTAATGAGGAAAATTGTGTTAATACTGCGAATATATGGTAATGACAGTTTAGAAGAAAATAGTGAAGTGTAATATGGATACTTAATCATTAATGCAATGGCACTGGAATTCGTTTTTTCCAACCTGACGAAGCGACTTAACCTCCTTCAGTTGAGTTGAGAGCCTTGTGTTGTCAGACTGGAGGGTTAATTAAACTATACTCTCTTCATTTTACCGTGGCCTAAAACTGCCATGCCTCCATCTTGAATGCTGAGCTGTTACAGGAGATTAACATTAGAATATGGTTCCAGTCACGAAGAAATGCAACAGGCATTATGTACAGTCACAGCACTGTCTTTCCCTGTGACAGAGCTACGTGAAATATGCTGCAAAAAGATGAAAATTTGGGCCAAGTTAAAGCGAATGAGCTAGAGTAGCCGAAGAAATTCATCTCTGTCTCTTATTTCTTTTTTCTTTCAAGTAATCACGACTATGACATTCAAGTCGTGGCAGTGGCTCATTTCCGAAGGTAAAAACGAATCAACTGTGAAAAGCCTCCTAAACCAAAGAGAACATGACCATCATCTCCTGGTTCTGTCACGTCATATCACCTTTATTTCCACACGGCAGAGTGGCTTGTGCGAGAAAGTTGAGGCTGATTTTACCTGTTCAATATAGCAGGCATCCGCATCCTCTCCATATCTTATTCCACCTTACGAGGGACGATTTTGGTCAAGTCGTGAAAACTCATTAAGTCAGAGTTAATTTCCCTTCTTCTACTTCATGCTCTCCTATCCCCACCCCCTCTCTGCCACCCACTCTTTCCACGGCAATCGGCTCTCCCTCTCCGTGATCCACGCTTCTCCCCCTTCCCCCACCCATCACCCACTCCCGCTATCCTCATCGCCATCCTTCCCTCCAATCATTTGACCCTGTAATTTTTTTCCTTTACTGCTCCCCTCCCCTCGCTCCTCTCACCACCTCTCTCTGACCCCCTTGAAGTCGTCTCTCCCTCCCCCTAATCTCCCTAGCCCTACCCCCACCCGTTACGCCCCCCATACTCACCTTCCTCACTCCAGTCTCCCTAAAGCCGTCTCTCCCTTTCCTAATCTAATCTCTCTTTCCCCCCCTTACCCACCTCTCTCCTTCCTCTTACAACCTTTATTGCCATCGTATTTCACCCTCGTCCTCTCTCTCTCTCTCTCCCCATCTTCCCTTGGCCTAGTCCCCATATCTCTCTCCCCCTCAACGCCCTCTCTCCCCATATTCCACCGGAACCATCTCCCCTACTCTCCCCTCTCCCTCCCCAAGTCTCTCTCTCGTCCTCCAACCCTTACCGCCATCCCTCCTAGCATTATTTCGCCCCCCTCCCCTAATCTCCCCACTCACCCCACTGATCTCCTCCCTCCCCTCCTCCCCCTAGTCACGCCTCCGAGCCAGACCGTGATGCGTGAAGCTCCAGTCTGAACAGCGCGGCGCCAGCAGCTATGGAAGAGTACACCTCCCCCCTTCCACCTCACCACCATAAGTGAAGAAATAACTAAAACTACAGTAAATATAGGTCTTGGTAGGTATAACTAAAAATATCGGTCTGGGCAGGAATAACTGGATTTGCATTAAATATCGGTCTGGGGAGGAATAACTAAAAATATCGGTCTGGGTATGAATAACTGGACCAGCATTAAATATTGGTCTGAGAAGGAATAACTGAAACTGCATTAAAATTCGGTCTGGATGGGTTTAGGTCACAGCTAAATCGCCTCACGGTCCGCGTCGTTGGGTCTGGGTGGGTGCTGTATGGAATAATATATGCACAGAAAAATTTGCTTAGAATAATACTGCCGTCACCTCTTTGTAGACCCTGCATATGGTGAGAAAATAATCTGACACGCTGGTAAGTACCGGTGTCTGAGGCTTAGATCAACAGTTCCTTTACGTTCTCTCTATGGAAAAATATCGCCGAAACCTCTCTGAAGAATTGTGGACCCGCAATAACGCAAGCAAATAACTGGTATGGTGGTAAATACACACACACACACACACACACACACACACACACACACACACACACACACACACACACATATATATATATATATATACACACACACACAATTCTGGCTGTCTCTATAAATTTGTTCTTTGTTTTTTTTGTTTTTTCAGCTTGAGGGACTTCGTAATGGAAAGGTTAGATATGACCCTCGTCAACCCCGTCACTAATAATGGTTCATCCTGTTGTGAATAACATCGTCTGGTGCTTGCAAGTAATTTTATGTCAAGAGATTTTACAAAAAATAATCAGACATACCCTTTACATATACAAGGAACGTAACCTTAAGAATGATATTATTTGGCAGCAGTGTTAATTTGGCCCAGTCACCGTGCTTTATTGCCCGCAGATCCCCTCTTATCACTGTCTGTTCCGTAAATCCCGCACCCAGGCTTTTAGACACTGAGATCTAACACTTTATCCTGTAAGTTACACAAGATGCATACCACAGCTGTGTGTGTGTGTGTGTGTGTGTGTGTGTGTGTGTGTGTGTGTGTGTGTGTGTGTGTGTGTGTGTGTGTGTGTGTGTGTGTGTGTGTGTGTGTGTGTGTTTAATCATTATATACTGTAGGTTAGTGCTTTTTCCTGTATTCTACTATCTTATTTTCAGGTTTTATGGAGCAATTGTAAACTGACATGTTGTCAATGTAAGATGAAAAAAACATTGTAAACGAAATAAAGTATTCTGATTCTCTCTCTCTCTCTCTCTCTCTCTCTCTCTCTCTCTCTCTCGATTGCCACTGGGATTATTTTCCTGCACCGTAAGAGACAGGTGAATGGGAGCAACGACAGCGTATCTTGCTCTGGTTAAAGAAATCGTTTAAATAAACTTTCACTGCACTCAAACCACTAATCTTGCAAAGCTCATTTTAACAGGGTATATATACTTTCCCACCCAAGTCCCACCGTTCAACAAAATTCCAGCCCATCCCATTCATTCCTTTGCTCACCACATTTATTTCTTTATTCAACTCCTCTTTGCTGTTCCATGGCGCGAAGCTGATCGTTTAGTCGACGAAAGCGCGCGTTACCTCAGCATATGTTTGTAATAATGTTCTTTAGTGTACGTCTCTGTACTCAACGTTCATTTGGTTAAGGAAATGATCTGATGTCTGAAAGGTTGCAAGGCCGATACTAGACCTGACGACCTGAATTGCGTTAAGACAGACTTTACCCCTGTGCTGTGAGATTCATCATGTCATAAAAACACCCTGGCTAATACCATCACACCAGTCCTGTACCAAATATGAACATTGGCAATTAGGGCTAATGAGTGATGGTGTGAGGCACGGAGGAGGATTGCTGGTCCTCAGGGAACCTACTGTCAGAACTACAGCCAGAGTCAGATACATAAAAAAAGGTCACATTCCAGCGACAGGGGTGTAGCTATGGGTGATAATACACGGCAAAATTCCTTCATCAGGATCTCTTTCATTTGCTTTTAGTTAACATATTATTCCTGTCAAGCTAGCAGACCTCCATGGTAGTGACAGTGTTGATCAAAACTATCCCTTCCACGTAGCAAAGTCCCATCAGAGCTCAATAAGTCGCCTGTAAGTAGCAAGAATTTAATAAGAACGTCATGAGCTGACAAAGGCGTTAGGGGGGCTTTAGAAACTAAGCCCCTTAATTCTCCGACACTCTTATCTAGTCTGGGTGACCGTATGATAAGGTGTTTTCTGTCAACACCAGAAGGGAACTAGACCTGGTGGTGTTTGGGAGTGCGTGTGTTTGAGTGTGTATATCCAGTATAAGCTGAAGTAATTTTCTAGTTACACAAGAACAAATCCATCCACCTAGTGTGTGCATGTGTCTGTCGGCAGCGTTTTTAAGGTATACCACAAGCAAAACAAACTTGATATTGTGTTGTATGCGTGTCTGTGCGTGTTTGCGAGTAAAGTCTTTGTGTTTACAGGTCACTTCACATGCAAAAAATGCATAACTTTCTAATACAGTGTTTCTGTGTCTCTCAGGTGTGTTTCGAATTACACCAGAAGCTAAGCAGCCCAGAAAAGTCGCTACTATATCACATTTGGCTCCACGTCACTGTCTTCGGATTTCTTCAGATGGAAAGTACGGTAGTGTAGTAGTACTTTCATCATTATTATTACTACTATTATTATTATTATTATTATTATTATTATTATTAATTATTATTATTATTATTATTATTATTGTCATTATTGTCATTATTATTATTATTATTATTATTATTATTATTATTATCATTATTATTATTATTATTATTATTATTATCATTACTACTACTACTAATGCGATGCAAGATGGTATCATTATCGGCACCTCGTCCTATACTGCTGCGCCAGGTTGAACTTGTGTGGACACGTACGTAGGCTATATGTTATGTAAATTATATTATATATATATATATATATATATATATATATATATATATATATATATATATATATATATGTGTGTGTGTGTGTGTGTGTGTGTGTGTGTGTGTGTGTGTGTGTGTGTGTGTGTGTGTGTGTGTGTGTGTGTGTGTGTGTGTGTGTGTGTGTGTGTGTGTGTGTGTGTGTGTGTGTGTGTGTGTGTGTGTGTGTGTGTGTGTGTGTGTGTGTGTGTGTGTGTGTGTGTGTGTGTGTGTGCCTTAACTCCTCCTAGTCTGTTTGATGGACCTTAATGTAACTTCCCAGGTGAGTTCATCTACAGTATTTACTCCAAAGGTCTTCCACTGTATATAATTTTTTAACATGATTTTTGGGAGAGTCAGCTTTACCAAATTAAATATACACTGAAATACTGAAAGGAGGGCAGGAAGGGCTTCGATATTTTAGCATACAGCGTACAACGAACTCTCAACCGTAATGCGACATTCGAGGAGCGTGACCCATCAATGATTTCTGGGGGATCGGCTTCCTCCCAAAAATAAAAACGATCAGAGTAGAGTGACGTGAGCTCATGGATTTCAACGAAACTTCTTAGGCCAGTTCATATACGTCCTTGATGGCGTGATCCACTATATAAAATTCTCAATTATTACTTTCAGGGGGCAGGCACCTCCAAAACTTATAAAGACTACAACATTAGGGAAGGAGTGTATATAACTTTTGTTATCTTAGTACATGTTATAGAATGGATTTCCATCTGCTTCTACTACTACTACTACAGCTACTACTACTACTACTACTACCTAGTATTCCCTGAATGTATCCTGGGATATCACCACTTCACGTATGCCACCAGTGAGATCATGGGGCTTTAATAACGGGATACTAGCTTCTTTTATGTAATAGTAATATTATTTTGCAATTCTTTCAAACAGGCCTGCACATCGCAGGTTTGGGTAAGCATTTTCCAATGTTTCTCTTAATGCACAGAAAGAAACTGCCCATTTACTGTATTATTGTTATCACTATTTTTCCATGCTCCAACCTGTGACTGAACTTGTGTCCATTCTTATGGCTAATCACTGCTCTCACCACTTCACCAGCACGTTCCCCTATATCTTTACCACATTGAAAATATCTCTGCTTTGCAGGTATCTTGCCAAGACTCGGCGCAACAGCCGTCAAGGTAAGTCATTAAGCTTTTCAATCCAGTTACGTCACTTGTTAGCTTAATTGTTAGTTCCTGGCAATTTTGAGTCATCTAGGAGAAACTTTCTGAACTGGAAGGCGAAGACGTACCCGTCATTAATCAACTCCGTTCGAGAGACATAACTGATTTTTCTGGGTTACAAAAAACCATTTGCTTTGTCATTCAAACTAACCATTTGCTTTGTCATTCAAACTACAGTCACCTAAGGGTGACGCTACCACCTACCACAGCAAAAATAATAACTATAACCACAATAATAACTATAACCAGACTGCAATGAGGTCACCACCCTTTCCTGCATATATACCAACACAAAATACAACTCGCGAACAATCCACTATGCTTACACTGTAATGCAGCCGCCCAGCACCACAATACACTTACTGTATTCACCTCATGCACCATACTGTCACAACACAGGCCATCCTTTAACATAACCAAAACAAATTATTCTGGGAGTAATCAGCTGAAGTGGCCGGTTTCCAACAATCCACTTGGTTCACCTCCAGATGAGCCTGGGGTTGCAACAACTACAATAACAAAAAATCTTTACATCCTTTTCTTAGACAATAACAAGAAGCACCAGAGAGGATGACCGATTATGAAAAAACCAGCGCCAACACCACCAAAAACAGTGTTATATCCTCGCCTTCCCCCCCAGGAAGTAACAAAAGTCATCAATAAGGACGATGATACGGACCGGACTGAGCCGACTCTTCAACCCAACACACTGGAGCCACACCGTGACTACATCAAATATGAAGGCCCCCGTGTCCCTGTCGACGGTCAGACGGTTTACTTGGGCAGCACAAGGGGAGAAGGCTGGTGGCTTTATCCCTCCTCAGGTAAATATTTTATTAACTCCTGCACAGCAATCTGGCCTTTTATAACTCAGCCGTATTACTTCTTTTCTATTTTTAAGCTAGGAAATCGCTCAAGGTGAATGTATTAGAAACAATGTTACGTCTTTCAATACCAGACCATCTTTTCATTGGAAAACCAGAAAGTGTTGTAATGACAGTGATCTTAAATCTGCAGTGTCAGACTGATGGTAAATACAGTTTTATTACGAAGCAGCACTTAGAGTGTACAACATCCACTCCCATTAAGTTTAAGGGCTAAGTATTTGACTTTACCGTGTAACCTTCACCTTTGACCTATTGCTCTTAAAATCCAGTTGCTTTATTCATGCCTGACCATTAACCGTTCTGCAAAGTTTGGTCCAAATCGGATCAACACTGTCTGAGCTGACCTTAATTGTGACCCTGAAATGCGACCTTTCCCTTTGGTCTTCACTATTGACCAAATGCCCTCAAAACCAAATTGCTTCATTCGTGCCTGATCCTAAACCACCAAGTTTGATCCAAATCGGATCAAAGCCGTTCATTTTGGCCATGCCGTGTGGCCTTGAAATTTGACTGTCTCAAAATCGAACAACGATATTCTAACCATGCCCTTATCCCTTCCTCAAAGTTTTGTCAAAATCGGAAAAAGAAGGCTTAAGCTGACCGTGCCGTATGGTCTTAGTCTATGAACTATTGTTTTTCAAAAGCAATACGTCTGCCCCTTGTCTGATCTTCCCCACTTCCACCAAGTTTGATCCAAAGCAGATGAGAATTGCTTTAGCTATTTTGTTCACATAAAACCACACAGGTCAGACTTTGACCTTGCCCAGTGAGCTTGATGTTTGATGGGTTGCTTTCAAAATCAAATACCTTTACTCTTGCACCACCGTCAACCATTCCATCAAGTTTGTCTAAATCGAATAAAAAGCTGTTTAAGGTGTTCTTCCTAGGTCAAATTTTGACCTGACCCCGTGACCCTAACCTATGACCTATTGTTCTCTAGAGTCTAAATGATACGTCAATCCTGTAGCTCAACCTCAATCCTTCCACCAAGTTTGGTTAAGATCGGATAAAACTTTTTGCGTTATACTTTTCACTTACTCAATCACTCACACTCACGCACAGGCGCGCGAGCGCGAGCGCACACACACGCGCACACACACACACACACACACACACACACACACACACACACACACAAGCACACAAACGCACACACACACACACACACACACACACCGAGTAAAACAATACCAGCTCTCGCTTCGCAGGCAAGGGTATAAAAATGAGGGGAAAGAACATTATCAATTTATGTTTCTTTTACCAGTCAAAACTGACTCTTCTGTTCGCCCTTTCCTCAGTCTGCAGATACGTACGTCGCTGCCAGCATGACATTCGCACCATCACCGAGACTGAGGACTCCAAGGTACAGTGGATCTGGCATGACTTGGGGGATGGTTACGTGTGTATTGAGTCAGGAAGGTATCCAAACCACTACCTGTACCCCATATTGTCAGGCACGAAGTGCATCGCTTATTCGACCTCACCGAAATCCGAAGACTGGGCAAAGCTTAAGGTAATCAAGAGAATCAGTGAAACGAGGGGCCTGCGTATCTACGTGGTGACCGAGAGATCATTCTTAAAATCTAAACCAAAAGGATTTGAAGTGTACGTTTACATCCCGCCCATGAGTGAGGAGTACAGGGTTGTTGCGGAGATCAAGAACAACACCTCAGCTCTTATGGAGTACAAGCATACATATCAGTGTGGTGTAACGCACACGGAGAAAACATCAGAATCAAGAATTGTCATGAAAGCATCGTTAAATGAGGCTGCTTTAAACATCGTGAAGGTTTTTGGTCATATTTGGAAAGCGGAGAAATCCAAAGCACTGGAAGAGAAACAGACTCACGAGAAAAGCATCCCTATTCCACCCCAGAAGAAACTGGTTATAAAGCAGAAAGTGGCGACCTATGCGTTGTGTGAGTGGCGATCAGCGATGTTTGATGTGAGCACCGTGGACTTATGAGACCATCCACCCACATCCACACCCACACACCCATCCACCGACACCCACACACCCATCCACGCACACCCAGACACCAAAACACGCACACGTACACACTCAAACTCCCACACCCACACACCAACACACACACACACACACACACACACACACACACACACACACACACACACACACACCCACCCCATCTCCCACACCCACACACAGAGTTCCACCAAAACAATCGACACAATTACCAAAGCACATGTTAGCCTCATTTCTCATTGCATAATCTTTTAACAACTGTAAGGTATTTACAGCGTACAGTTAAACTTTTAACCAATGGGTGTAACTGACGCACTTTTTATGGCATCGCATTCAGAAGAATACGTACTCTGCCTTTTTGATTATCACTCATTACATTTCCAATGATTGCTTATATTACTGTACACTAGTATTATTACTTTATTATTCCTGTGCAGTAGTATGTTCTTTATTCCACAATCATCATCCTAAGCTACAGTATGGTTGATTTGGATACAAATGAAATAAAATTCATCACTGTAAAGTATAGGTAATATTAGAAAGCACTCAAAGAGCGCATACCTCCGCTAATGCCATTGCCATTATAAAGGATCCGGATCCATATCCATGGATATTGGCTTCGGATCCGGATCCAGATTCGCTCCAAAATTTAATAAATCCTCTCTTGGTCCATGGCCCACCTTTCCACAAAATTTCACTGAAATTCACTGAGAACTTTGGGAGATATTGTGCGGGATACTTCGGATCCGGATCCGGATCCTCCCAAAAATTTAATCATATCTTCCTTGGCCCATGGCCCATCATTCAACAAAATTTCATCAAAATCACTTCATAACTTTTTGAGTAATCCTGGATCCGGATCCGGAACCGGATCCCCCCCCCCCAATTTAATTAATTCATTCACGGCGCACCTCTCCACAAAATATCACTGAAATTCATTGACACAGCAAAAAAGTCTTCAACCCGTTACTATCTAATGGTAGAAACAGGCGCCGTCCTTGTGAATTCTCAAATATTTATGGGGAAGTATTTAAGAATTTACAAGGACTAGTTAATAATTAAACTAGGCCTACTACTAAAATACAAGAACACTTTGCATATAGACCCTTTTTAATTGATAAAAGACACTGTGATTTAAAGAATCATAAAATTTCCTGAAAAAAAATCGTAATTTACACATTTCCAGAATATTATAGCCATTTTAGGTTTGTATGGTGTGTAGATTTAATATACTCTGCATTGTCCGCACCAATGTACCCATATACGAGTCGTAATAAAAAACACTTCTGATTATGGTTGGCAACTCGTCTGTACTGCACCTTAAAGCACACACAGATCATCAGTTGTAGTCTACAGAGTATACTATAGTTTTTTTTACATTAACCTGGCCCAACATGTCGTTTTGTAGCTTATTTAAACTCGCTCAGCGGCAGAAAATAAAAATACGGTTCAATAACCTTTCCATTGCATTTCTTCGTGGCCAGTCTCATATTCTAGTGTTAACCTACTGTTCCAGTTCGGCATTCAAGGTGAAAAGATGGCAGCTTTAGGCTAAGGTAATGTAAAAATCGTATTATTTGCTGCATCCACTCACTTATTCCAACATCGCTGCCACTGATGGAAGCAGCGCTGAAACTTCTTTCTTCATAATCTTCAGGGCCCTCGTTAATTCAGACTGGATACGTTTCCTCGTGTCACAACTATTTCCTTTCATCACGAGCTTGAGTTTGAGAAGGACCAGAAGTCGTGCGGTGCAAAGCCAGGCGGTGGTTATGGAACTACGAGTATACTGATTTTATTCTGACGGCCTAAAATTATCATTTCAATCTTGAGTGCTGAGCTGTAACTATATATATATATATATATATATATATATATATATATATATATATATATATATATATATATATATATATATATATATATATAAACGTCTGAAGCTAATGATATTTTAAAGCAAAAGTTCGACTGTCGCAGTGAAGTGCTGAATGACGTCATCCACAGAACCACACAAGGGCAGCTGTCGATGGCAATGAATGTGTGTGTGTGTGTGTGTGTGTGTGTGTGTGTGTGTGTGTGTGTGTGTGTGTGTGTGTGTGTGTGTGTGTGTGTGTGTGTGTGTGTGGCGCGCTCCCTCCTTCCCTCCCTGTCTCTCCTCCCCTCGTCCCTCACGCTCGAGTACCTCTCCCCTTACATCCGCCATTTTGTTCCGGGGGCGTTGCGTGGCGGACCAGAGTGCACCGGAGGGGAACCAACCTCTCCACCACCAGGAAGTATTTTGCAGTTTATACTCCCACACGATTACATTTACCTCAAGAAAATTACCTGATATTAGAACAGTTTGTGGCGGCTATATTTACGGCTCCTAGTCTGAAAAGTCTATCCTGAGCTGAAGTAAATCGTGAGGGAACAGCAAGAATACAATTAAAGAAGACTGCCACTGATTTAATTTATTAGCATAGGAGAGTGTTCTGGTAATGACTAGTGAAGGGATTACTGAAGGCTCTATGTAACTCGTTCAGTTCGAAATGCCTCCCTTAAACTGAATTAATCCCTTAAAGAGACTACAAGCAGCGGTCTGTGGGTTCAGCTGCCTCTGTGCACTGCGTAGACCACTATAAGATGCTGTGCACTTGGAGGGGAAGCTTAAAGAGGGGCACTATGCACAAAAAAGTGGAGATATCTGTGTTTGCGTCACTTGAAATAATACGTCAGTTTGAGAGTGTATCACGCAGTGTGAGACAGTTCTAGGGCGTGTAAGTCAGTGTGAGGGTAGATTAGTCAGTGTGATCATGTACGAGCCAGTGTGAGAGTGTATGTTCCAGTGTGAGGGTGTATGAGCCAGTGTGAGGATGTATGAGCCAGCGTGAGGGTGTATGAGTCATTATGAGGGTGTATGAGCCAGTGTGAGGGTGTATGAGCCAGTGTGAGGGTGTATGAGATACTGTAAAGGTGTGTGAGTGTGTGTAAGGATGCATGAATGGGTGTAAGGATGTACAGGTACGGGTGGATGTGAGACAATGCTAGTGCGACACAGGTACACGGTCAGCAGCAGGAGTGAGTGTGTGGGTAAACCAGTCAGTGTGGGGGCATACGAGTCAGTGTGGGGACTAATAGAATCATTACTTGCTGCTTAGTCGGTGGGAGCTGAGTCTGTGTACACCAGTTGTAGAGATTTTTTTTTTTTTTAACAAGATTCCAGTAATGCAGCCGAACGGCTTAATAGATTTTAATCCCATGAACAACTTTTGCTCATCATACATATATGGTTATATGTGCAAAATTTCAACCCAGCCTTCAGCAGTTTTGGAGTAAATTATTTTTTATTAATTTTTTTACATATTAATTTATCCAATACGGCTGTAAACGAACAAACGGATTTTTCATCACCTAAACCAGTCTAGTCCACTATGGCAGCCCGGTAAATGTGCAAAATCTCCAAAATTCTGTATTCACCGTTTCTGGCAATATTTATTTTTATGGTTTTGGACATTCAAAAATCCAGTATTACACTCATACGGCTTTATGGATTTTGATTCCAATAACAATTTTTGCTCATCATATAAAAAAGACAGAAGGCAAAACTATACACAAGATTATAGGAGTATAGCCTTACTTTACTTCTGGATAATATAGTACATCTAATAAATACACACTAATTCTTTTTTAAAAAATGAAACTAGCCAAAATAAGAGAGAATGCATAATTATACAAAGAACAAAAGAACAACTTAGCATCAGTTCTGTTCTAAGTAATGTATCTGTACGTATCTGTAGTGGAAATACCGAATACTTGTCTACTGTATAATTCCATAAGGCTTTGAGATTTAGCCAAGCGATGATGGGCCACAAAAACTAGAAGATGAATTTAGATAAAGATTATGGGAAGAGTGAGCGGTGTAGTTCTGAAGAATGAATGAATGTGTGTGTGTGGGGGGGGGGGGCACGAGCAGCAGATAAGTGTGAAATACTAGACGCTAATAACACGCTTGCCGCCACACTATGTGGCTTCTCTCTCTCTCTCTCTCTCTCTCTCTCTCTCTCTCTCTCTCTCTCTCTCTTGTAGCCTTAGCCTCCTAACACACAGGTGGTGTGACAGTGCCAGAGGGTGCTTTAGAGAGAGAGAGAGAGAGAAACAAGGTCCCAGAAAACGTTGTCGAATGCACAACCATCAACCTGTCTAATCCCTTTAGTCCGATGGTATCAGTTGGCCACCTCAAGCTGCCCTTATTGTTATTCGCGTTTTCTTGTTTGGTTTCTTTCTAATAGTGGTAGGCACCTCTGCCCTTCAGTATCAAACGATTCCTATCAAACCTGGACACAATGGCTAGCCTATGACCTAGTTGTGTCCGCAAGGTTTTGGTTGCATGGCAATTACTCACTGCCTAGCAACGAACGAATTTTTTTTTTTTTTTTTTCGTGCTTTTCACTTTTTGAGCTGTAGAAGCTCTGACTTTTTTTAGGCATAATCTTGAGATCATTCTCTATCGGAAGTGTTCCATCCATTTTCCCCCTCTCTCCTCTAGCTTCCAGTGGCAACCCTGCAAAGATTGGCCTCAGCGTCCCTAGCAACCAGTACTGGGTTTCAAAATTGCCCCCCTAGTTACCCAGCGGCTCCATGGAACTGAACGAATATTTGCATGCTTATAGACCCTGACTAGAACTATAACTTTCTATTGTACACGTATGTGTTACGTTGGCCAGGTCAGGTGTCAGAGGTCATCAAATGCGAAAATGGCGAAAAAGCTAAAACCACGACTATGCTCGTGCCTAATGCTAAGGTTCCGAGGATTATTAAGCCAGAGCTATGATATTCTTGTGGAATGCTGCACTGGAGTACCTCCATATAAAAATGGCATTTAGTGTCGAAACTCACTTCCAGTCGCTGGCAGCACCACCTGAAAGTTGTACCTCTAGTTTGCCATTCCGCTAATTTCAAGTTCCCTACCTCCACAGTGGATAGATGGAACTGAACGAAATTTTGCATGATTATAGACGTTAACGAGTACTACAAGTCTGCTTCGAACATGCATGGCCTATATCCACCAGGTCAGCGGCCAAAGGTCATCAAGTGCAGAAAATATAAAAAGCTCTAAAATGACAACCTTGCTCGCGCTAAATGCTAAGGCTCTGAAGATTATTAAACCAGGGCCATGATTCTTGGTGGGATGTTGTCCCTCGGTACCGCCATACAGGAGTTACTTTTCATACCGAAACTCACTTCTGGTCGATGACAAAGCTTGGTCCGCTGAGAGCAGGCCAACATCGCCTAACAGCTTCTTTTATGTTATTCTTGCTACCTCCGGACGGTTTTCTTCAGCTTAAGCTGGCCCTCTAGTTATGAAAGAGTTAAGAAGGGCTGTTTCTAATCCCTCCACTTCGAAAAGTCTATCTTATGATCACTAAAACCGTCAGGAGATACCAAGAATAAAATATAAAGTCTCTGGGAAGAGTATATTAAAAACAGACGAGACCATTACATACCTGGTGTTCCTTAGCTCAAGTGAGAGTCGACATCTTAGACATCAATGGCGTAATATACCTGTAAAAAATGAGACATTCATTAGCGGTTTTTTCCTGGATGGAGTCCTCTATTATAACTAATGTAAGCGGTTTACTCTCTTAGTCCTTGGTATCAATTACATAAATAAGTTGCTAGGTTACTCCAAGCAACTTATAAACAACCATTATAACCGCACTGCAGTTTGACAGGACAGAACAAACAGTAGGGGAGGGAATGGCATCATCACCTGAATACTCAACAATATTCCTTTCATAAAAAGCACAACAAACAGAATAACACGTTCTCAAGATACAAATCCATCACACTTAACAGCAGCAGGTACTTCCCTGACATTCCAGTTAACAATATATCTACGTCATACACACAACCTCCACTAAGATCCTTGGATTGATGCTGGACAATGGAATCGCCATCAAGGACCAGGTGCAAGACATCAACAGGCAGTGCATCACCAAACTCAATGCAGTCAGGGTAACAACGATAAGAAATGGCTGTCGAACATCCTCCCAGCCACACAGGTTCAGATACTCTACCAAGATTCAGAGTACTAACCAACGGTGTCCTACTGAGCTCAGTTCCTTTACTCTCAATTTTCAGCCTTTACTTCCATCACCTGCCTACACCTCCATTTTTTAGCAACACTACTATCCAATGTCGACGACTTGACATTAGTTTCACAGTACTCCAAAACTCAACAAGCAGCGTACTAGCTCCATCAGTACCTATACTTCCTAGAACAATGGGTTAGACAAAACATTATGACTGCTTCCAGTCAAAGAAACCATCACCCTTCCCAGTCAGGACAGACATGAACTTCCAACACATCCACGATTCACCGATTCAACCCCTTTAACTAACCACTCCTACTGAAAAAATAAATAAATAAATAAATACAATCTAAGGCTTACTTTGGGCACTCTCATGACCTTTTCTTAACATGTATACATCACTGCTCAGGCTTTTATAAACTAAACTCATTGAAAGCACCCAAAAGCACAACCTTTGGACAGCTGAAGGAATCTGAAAATTTTCTACATAGCTCATTCGAACGACAATGAATTACGCTAACTCGGGGGGGTGGGGGGGGTCCCATCGTATTGGTAACAGACATGGAAAAACACAGAATAATAATATGTGGGTACAAAGACAACAGCTGTCAATTACCTGCATAAAGAAACAAAAGTACTAACATTCAAGGATCATATAAATACAGTAGGCACATAGTTCACTGCTTCAGGTCAAGACTAATTCCACCCTTGTATCTTTATGTTGCATCACCCACACAAAGAAAACGAAAAACGAACAGCTGGCCGGCACAACACCGAGTACCATAGTAATATCGCCTACACTTTACAAATACACGCATAAACACCTACGCCACCATACCCATCGAAAATCTGCCATATAGCATTCTTCATGAACCACTGCCATCCACCCCTCATAAACTACCCTAGCTAGAATGACATGAGTGGATCTAGCCACACTACGATGCAGCTATCACAATTCTATGTTACAAAACCAACACGAAATACAACTCACAAACCATCCACGTTACCCACATTGCAAAGCAGGCTCCATATCAAAACACACCTATCTCATGCACCACACTACTCCAGCACAGACAATCCCTCAACATATCTTCCACAATAGATCTCTGTGTGTACCCGGTTAAAATGGCCGGTTTCTCGTAGTCCACTGAGTTCGCGTTGAGATATACTCTTAGGGTTGCACTAACAACACTTGTGCGCATATAACCCACTGAGACTTGTGAGTTCTATTAAAAGTGAATAAAATCGGGTGGAAGCAGCTAGAATTAAACCGTATTATTGAATTACAGTATCAACAGGATATGCATATGTATAGAAAAATTTTAACGATCAGGAGAATTAGTTTTATGTTTAAAAATTAGCTTTTTTCCTACACTATCATCCCTATAAAACTCCCCTCAGGCATTTCAGTGGTGCAAAGTGTTGCTTCAACCAGTTTTGCAGCAAGGATGATTGCCGCCTGTCTGGAGGGTGGGGGGGCTATTCCTGCTCTGCTACCCCCATCTTAAACTTCTGTAATTAGGGAGTTAGTCATTCTGTTAATGTTAAGGTCAGGCAACCAAGAAACGGCAGTAAGGTCTGCCCCCCCCCCCTCTCTCTCTCTCTCGTTCATTGCTTCTTACACCCAGAGACCAGAATACTGACAAACCCATTTAGCACATCATCTTTATCCTTTTTATTCGCGCTGCGGCCAGACAATTTTATTCAGCTGGAGAAGGACGCTTAGTAATGAGGAGGCTAATGACGGCTATTTCCAACCCCTCCCGTCGAAAAGTCACTCCAAAGCTTAGAAGAGCATATTAGTAGTGAAAGGGATAATGAAGGCTGCATCTAACCTCTTACATTTCTAAAAGTCTCTCCTAACCTGTGTAAGATCATTTGGAAATGGCAAAAATAAAATGAAAATGACTTCCTAGAGCTGGAGGGATTAACTCGTGTCATGCTCGGGACAATTCTAGGATTCCAGTCAACACCAAACAACTTTATTCATATCAGAGTGAACCACAGAGGATAGAGTTAATACCATGAACCCTCACATGGTCGAGTAAACTAGTATTCGATTCCAAACGGCCTCAGGTGATTTTGTTCAGAAATGATGAAGTCACAGAACCCATCATCGTTATCCAGCTATTTATCTTCTAGTCTTTTTATTTATCCTTCCAGTCAATAGCCTCCTGTCCCAATGCCTGCCCCACTGTTTTTGTGGATGGGAATAGGGTGTGTAATGGTGGTGGTGGTGGTGGTAGGAGAGTGATAGAGTGTGTGGTGGTGGTGGTGTTAGGGTGTGTGTGATGGTGGTGGTGTTAGGGTTGTGTGTGATGCTGATGGTGTTAGGCTGAGTGTGTGATGGCGGTAGTGGTTGTGGTGGTGGTGTTAGGGTGAGAGTGTGATGGTGGTAGTGATGGTGGTACAGGCGGTAGGGGAGTAACAGGGTGAATGTGCGGTGACGGTGTTCTGCCAATAATGGGTAAGCGTGTTAGTAAAGGGATGACTGTGTGGTGTGTGGTGTAGGCACAATACTGTATTTAGATTTAGTGTATAGTATGGTTCAGTGTGATGTGTGGTCGTGGGGTGGTGGAGACAATGTCAGGCTTTAGTGCGGTGTGTGGTGCAGTTTGTTGGAGTGTGGTGATGGAACGACAGAGCCATAATTAGTCTGCAGTGTGGAGGTTGGAGGTGAACAAATAGTGCCAGGGGTTATTTTGCAGTATGTAGTGTGGTGGTGTGTGATGATGGGGGGGATACTGGTAGAGTTTTGTGTGTAGTGTGCTGGTGTGTGGTGGTAGGGGAGGAATAGCGGTAGGATAGGCTTGTAGTGTGATGGTGGAGGGACTGGCGTGAGGAAAGTGTGTGTTGGAGTATAGTGGAGGAATAGTGGTGGAGATTGTGTGTACTTCTGTGGTTTGTTGAGGTGGGGGTAGGGTATGCACGTAGTTTGGTAGTGTAGTGGTGGACGTACAGTAGTAGAATAAGCATGTAATCGTAATGTGGTGAATGTAGAGGAACAGTGAAAGGGTTTATTCTATAGTGTTTAGTGTGGTGCTGTGTGACGGTGTGTTGTGATGACGGCTGGAAAAGTATGCAGTGCAGCAGATGTGGAAGGACAGCGGAGGATAAGCATGTAATGTGGTGGAGGTGGAGAGAGAATGAGAGGGTTGGTTTTGCAGTGTCTAGTGTGGTGCAGTGTGATGATGTGCTTTGGTGCCGGGAGGATAAGCATGTAGTGTGGTGGTAGTGTGGTGGATGCTGAGGGATTGTGAAAGGGTCTGTTTAGCAGCAAGTAGTGTGACCCAGTGTGGTGGTGTGTGTGGGTGGTGGGAGAAGTACGTAGTGTGGTAGTGATTGTGGGTATGAAGCAACAGTGGTAGTGTGGTACTGAATGTGGAGGGATAGTGGTAGGATAAGCATGCGGCGTGGCAGTGTGGTGGATGTGGAGGGAGGGCGACAGGGTAAAGCAGGCGAGGTGTGGTGGTGTTGGTTCTCCCCCAGCACCTCACCTACCTCTGCAGCCTCAGTTTCCCACGCTCCCTTTGCCAGCTGACTCTACCTCAACATTCCAAGGCGCCGCCCAGCCCTCAACCTTCCCGCCGGCTGCTGACCAACCAGTCTTACCGGAAGACCTAATTATTTATCAGTACACCCATTTTCTGGCAACTTGATAACATCGTACTATTGTTAAAGTGACTTAGCTCGTATAGTGACGCCTAGAAGTTTTATATTTCACCCATACCTTGAAATATTATTCTTTTATCGCTCCAGGAGTTTATGATAATGGGCGCTGGTGTGTCCTTGAAGGGTTGGTTTAACAGGTGGTGGGGGAACAGGTGGTGCCAGGGTGACTGTAGTTAAATGCATGGACGGGAGGCGAGGAGGGATAAGGTTCATACATACACATAACGTTATCTGCCTCACTCCCCTGCCCTGCACCCTAAATCAAGTTCCGTAATCGTCCAGTTTTGTAACTTTGGCTAGAATAGGTTTTCCCTTGTAAGGGCAAGTGGCAAGGTTCTGAATGAGCTACAGACCTGGCAGTACTGGAGTTGACTTTGAAGGAAGATAATATACGCACCGGGAGGTTTTGAAATTTTGATATATGAAATCGGTAATGTCTAATGTTCTGAATGAGTTTATAATTTTTCTTTAATGTCTTTGGGTGATGATAATATACCCACTCGCTGATTTTAGTACATCAATACTGACAAAAGTCGTAAACTGTAAGATTCTGAATGAGCTTCAGAATTTGCAATATTGAAGTTATTTTAAGAATAAACAGCAGCCAAATGAAGGCGATATGTTTGTGGCCACCGCTTACGGGATAAAGGCGTCTGGCTATAGATAGACAGGCAGACAGACAGACAGATAATTAGACAGACAGACAGATATATTTAATCACAAGGTTCGTATCATGACAGCTGATTAAAAAATGATTATATACAAACTCAGTATGTGGTGATGATTAGAGTGTGCTCTGAAATGTGCACAAGAGGAGCTGATTTCTGACGCACGATTTTATACACAGAAACGGCAGTGGGAGGGGAGGATGAGGAGGCCTTGAAGTCTGTATAATTCTGACCCGCAGGTACTGGAGCTGGTGGACTGACATTAACGAAGAGAAAAGCTAAATGTGGAGGTGACAGCTGGTAATTATCGCCTTCACTGCGAGGACGATTCTGTTTGTTGTTTTGTTCGTGGGATTTTCAGATGGTTTATTCAGCTAAGGGGAGATTCTTTCAACTGGAGGGGTTAAAGGTGATCTTCGCTAACTCCATCAATACTAGGGCGGTTTTATATTTTTCATACTTTTATGAGAGTTTTTCTTTAACTTAGGGAGATTTTCAGACTTAAGGGGGTTAGATTCTACCTCTATTAACTCCACTATGAGAAAATCTTGCTCCTCTCTCTCTCTCTCTCTCTCTCTCTCTCTCTCTCATCTCCAGACGGTTTTATTCAGCTTTGGGGAGGCGTTTCGAACTGGAGGGGTTAGACATTCCTTTCATTAACCCCTCCACTAAGGGTATGTCTTTATTATATTACTCGCTGTAGCTCCAGACGATTTTATTCAGCCGAGAGAAGCCTTTACTAGAGAGGCTCTATATTTCCTTAAACTAGCTGTCTCACTTCTAGGTTTCCTCTATGCTGAATAAAATGGTCTGATAAAGGCAAAAATAAAGCACAGATTACGTTCTCGGACTGAAAGGGTTAAAAGAATAAATAATGGAGGGGAGAAAGGGTAGACGATGATAAGGGTGGACGATTAGACAGAGAGAGAGAGAGAGAGAGAGAGAGAGAGAGAGAGAGAGAGAGCACGAGTGGTAAAAGAGGTAAAACTGAGTAGTTACGTAATGGGAATGATTGATGGGAAGACAAGTGAAATAAAAAAAAAATGCCTAAGACACATATAAATATGAAACAAAAATGAAAATTGAAGGAAGAATCCTGTAGAAGGAGCATAATTAAAAAAAAAAAGAAAAAAAACTGATGTTCCGTAAGACCAGGCATAGGGAACAAATAATAATAAAATGAATACATAAATGGCATTAGACACAGAGAAACGTGTGTAAAAAAAAAAAAAAAAAAAAAAAAACAAAAAAATCGAATAACGATTTGGAATAAGATGGATAAAATTTCGCTTTGCGGCTTTTGGTGTGCTCCACAGCAGTGCAAAACTGTGCAGCCCCTCTCCACAGCTTACAGCAAACGAACAAGACAAACAAGACACCTGTGTTAGCGGCATCTACCCCTGCAGTACTGCAATGGTAAAGAAGCCATTATTTACGGGTAAGGCGACCCTCGATGGACCCTGGCTATAACCTGGTCTGGGTGGAGGTCTACCATGGAGTAAATTTTTTTTTAATTCCTAAGCAAAGCTATAATGGTTATGCATACCGGCGTTGCCTCCCCGCTGGCCACCCTCTCTCTCTCCCACCCATGGGAGGCAAGGAGACCCACCCAGACAAAATTCTAGTATGGGTAGAGGTATACCACAGTGTAAAATTTCGGTTTCCTTCGTAAGTAACCACTGTGCCTCCCCACTCCGCACTTCCTCCCTTAGAACCGCCTCCTCTTCGTCCTCACCCTCCATCATCATCGTCATCATCATCATCATCATTATCATTATCATTAAAGGATACTGTGCGCCGCCCACTCTGCAGCTGTAAACATGGCAGAGCACACACACACACACACACACACACACACACACACACACACGCACAATGAAGAATAAACTACGATCCAATTCAGAACAGCCAGGAGACGTGAATGGTTCATCAAGACAAATGGAAGAATTAAGCTGTTGTTGTTCCTGTTGATCAACCCCAGTCTGCCTGGCCAAGCAGACCCATCAACTGTAAGCAAGCAACCACCCCTGCAGGATTGTCCCGTACAGTGAACCGATGTCCATTGCCACTGACAGCACCTCACCACAACGAAATGCGTGGAATAGTTTGGAGGTTTGGTTCGTGGATGGAAGCCGCATCTGTGTCTCTCCATCCAGTTAACAGGGGGTACCACAGACGGCTCCACACCAAGCCGTAAATTGGTTATATGATTATCACCCAGCGTTGTAAATGGTTTCCTGGGCTACAGGCAACCAGGAGGCTTGTCACTCAGTGTAGAGCCTTCTGAACTGGAAAGAAATGTAATGAAAAGTGACAGGAAGGGTAGGGAGAAGTAGGAAGAGAGAAGGGTTGACACAGAGGTACAATGAAAAAGGGGAAGGAAGACGTAAGCAGCACTACACTGGGTGAGTGGATGATGTTCGCCACCATCTACCACAGGAAAAATTAAGTAAGAGCTGAAATATAGGAAAGAGTTGACAGTTCCTGAAGATGTATTTAGTCTGACAAAAAAAAAAAAAAAAAAAAAAAAAAAAAAAAAACCGACCCAGATTACTGCCTGTCAATTCCACAAGGGTCATTAAGGCAAGGAGTCAGTTTATGCTATGGCTTGATCTTCCCTGAGAATACGACATACAACAATTGAATTTACACTCGGGTCCCTAACTGTCAGCAGGAGTGAGTCCAACACGTTAGAGAAATAAAGAACTTAGCCCCTGATAACGGTGATGTCTTTTGCGTTATATTCCTGCCATCTCCTTGTAATTCTGTTCACATCAGGAGAGATCATTTAACTGGAAGGATCAGGTATAACCTTCGTTAATCCCTCCACTGCCAGGGTACTCTCTTAAGCTGGGTACAGCGTGTGATAATACAAAGAAATACAAAAAAAAATCACCGTATGCAAGGGGTTACTTTCGTTCCCATGTATTCTTTTTCAGTCATTTACCCACAAGAAATGAATAGTATTTTCACGCACTGACAATGACCCACATAAACCATTATAGTACACTGAATTAATTATTTATACACACAGCAAAAGGTGGCAGGAAGGGAAAAAGTGAGGATTTTCGAACCTGATCACCTCAAACCTTAACCAGAGTATAGGAAACTTTAGAACCTCATCGCCTCAACATTACATCTATTACAGTTATTTCCATCAATGGCGCCTGTGCAGCTGATTGGCATTTATCGATTTTTTAATGATAAATGTGACAAGAGTTACGAGGTGCGGAGACGTTTAATATGCTCCTTGTCCCTGCTTACCCGAGAGTACAAAACTTTTAGACATTACATGGACTGCAGCTGATCGTGTTCCAGGGAAAGACCGAGACTCCTCAGCAAAAAACTGATTGTCAGCCATACTAACCGTCCCACAGTGCACAGAAATAAGTCAAAGCATCCTTTTTCTTTGTGGCAAGCAACTTGTAAAATATACGAGTATTAATAAACTGCTGCACCGAACCTGGGGAAGTTGATGTTACAATACAGGCAACAAACAACTGGCAGGAAGCGTGTTAGCAAGATTATCAGATATATTTTCGTTTTACCCTTGAGGACAATGTCGTATATTTTTTTTTTTAAATTGGCAGGAATGCTAGTGTTTATATCAATCAATTTATCTATCAATATCTATCTATCTGTATGTCCACCTATCTATTATCTTGATATGAACAGATAGGTAGATATAGACAGACATAGATACATGGATAGATATAATGATACTACTGTATATATGAACAAGATGGAGTGATAAGCCCGAGTGTGAGAGTAACACTGTGAAGGAAGTCGGTGTTTAGTGGGAAGTTGGGTCTTTTGTAAGATGGATAAAATTTGTAGATTACAAGAATAACGACTTCATCGCCTTAAGGTTTGCACAGAATACTCTCCCAGTCTCCACTCGCTGAATGTTCGCATTACCCTCTCTGTCCTCACCCTCTCACTACGGGCACATATTATCATTATATTCTTCCTATTATCAGATTTTTTTACTCATCTTAAGAAAGCCTTTCGACCTGGCGGGGCTACATATGACCTCCATTAACCCTATCAGTACGAGTGACCATTCTAAATTTGAATATGGTCGTCTGGTAGGAAGAAGGAACTAAAAGGTGTCATCGAAGTGAACGGGGTAATGAATTTATTATGCTTCATTCAGGCTATTACAAGGCGATGTTAGTGAACTGTGAAATATGTTACCAGGAAAAAAAAAAACACACACACATCCTATGTACATGTCTCGCTGTCATGAGCATACTTAGATGTTTCAATCAGGGTTAGACGATTCTGTTCAAATGAGAGAAATCGCGACTGAAAGACAAGAAATTCCAGTCTCTCTCTCTCTCTCCTCACCAATATAAAAATATCTGGTGGTAAGACGAATAAAATGCAGTATCAATGAGAGCATAATACATGTAATATGACCATCAGTAGGTCTAAGCTGAGAGTGTATCATATTGTGCAGTATCAGTGTCAGTGGGAAAGTAGAGTACCGCATGCAATACAGCTAAAATGTATTATACAGTTTAGATGTCAGTCGAGTAATATATGTACATCACTATCCTAGAGTAGTATTTGTAAAACTGGTATACGCAGATCAAGACAGAAAGTACAATATCGTGCAATACTGCGGCTCTCATGTATACAACATCGGTGTCAGTGAGAGTCATACAAGTACATGCAGTAGTAATGTCACTGGCAGTAATATATGCAGTAATATATACCAGTATCAGTCACTGAATAAAGTAATATATGCAATACCTCACTCGATATATCAATGCTAAAAGAGTAATGCTATGAAGTACTTTGTGTCAAAATGAAAAATGCAATTATTCTCTTCAGTGTGTTGATGTGTTTCTAGATTCAGTTGGCTCAAGGGAAAAATGAATTGGATGGTTATATAATAACCTTCATTAACCCTTTTATTACCAAAGATCCTTCACAAGTTAATGAATTCGTTAGGAGATGCCTGTATCAAAATAAGAAAGCTGTCAGAGTAGCAAACAGTGACCAACCCAAGAGGGCCTGCGACATAGGAGGGCCAAAGGGTAGGCTACCGTGGTGGAGATCATTTAAACAACAGGAGACTAACCTACGTATCTGTACCTGGATTCATTTAGATGACTGATAAACCACTGACTACCTCACGAATTGTAACCGTGTCGCGTTTGAGCACGCTTTCCTCCGATCAAAGACTTTTACACAAAGTTTAATTTTCTCTTGCGCATGCTTTCCTCCGATCAAAGGCTTTTCCACAAAGTTTAATTTTCTCATCATTCTAAACTGCTTTTACTCGTACCAGCAACACCATCGACGTGCCATCAAAGTAAATGGGTTGATACAGTCAGTGTAGTGGGTCAAGACCAAAACCGTAATCTCTTAGTTTCACGAAGGACAAAAGAGGGCTTTTTTTATCCCTGCAATCTCATGAACGTTATATTTACTTTAGAAAAGAATTTTCGAACTGGAAGGGCCACACATAAACTTCATTAGTCCCTTTACTACCAGAGGTCCTCGCTAAGCTAAGTATAATCGACTGGTATTGCTTGATTAAAATACAAATGACGTCCTGGATCTGAAAGAGTTATGTTGGATTTAATCGCCTGGTGACAGCCTGTTTAAAATGAAAGAGTCGTTCTCGTAGTGCAGGGGTTAATATGTATTATGAGTGGGTCAGGGACACAGGTATAATATCCTGTAGTGGGGTGCTGGTGACGGGGTAGGGGTGGGGATAGGAGTGGTGGTGAGGGGGAAGGGGAGGGGATAGAAGTGGTGGTGAGGGGATAGGGGTGGCGATAGGAGTGGTGGTGAAAGGGTTGGGGTGGGGATAGGAGTGGTAGTGAAGGGGAAGGGGAGGGGATAGAAGTGGTGGTGAGGGGTAGGGGTGGCGATAGGAGTGGTGGTGAGAGGGTAAGGGTGGCGATAGGCGTGGTGGTGAGAGGGTAGGGGTGGGGATAGGGGTGGTGGTGAGGAGGAAGGGGTGGGGATAGGAGTGGTGGTGAGAGGGTAGGGGTGGGGATAGGAGTGGTGGTGAGGGGGTAGGGGTGGGGATAGAAGTGATGGGGAATAAGATGACACATGCCCCTCGAGCTACTGTAAATCTTAACCCCATCAGTCCGAGAACATCATTTTTTTATATATATTCTTGTGCCACCAGACAATCATACACAGCGTAGGAATAAGCCTGCGCAGATCGAAAAGAATACCTCACGTAAGATTAGCGAAAGAATTAATAGCATCGTAGTGAGGGGAAATATAAAAGAAATATCAGTAGGTCAAGGCCAAAGGTATATCCTGTAGTGGGGGTAGTGGTGGGGTTAATGGGGGGGGGTTGTGGGGTGGGGATGGGGGTAGTGCAAAGGTAATACAGAGGAAAGAGCAAAATATCTAATAATCTTTCCATGGCTTTTGGCTGCAGGGGAAACTGGTGATATCTGATTTTGAGCTGAAGATAAGGATACTAAAGCCACGGCGGTGAGAGTGTGTGGGTGTGGGGGGTCGTGGAGATAGGATGGGGGAGGTTGAAGTAGGGGTGATGCTGGGGGGAAACGGGAGGGTCGGGGTGGGGAGATAAAAAGATGAAGCATAAGCCTGTCCCTTACTGCACTGGCGACCCCCTCAAGCTAAATGAATTTAAATGAGATATAAAGCAAGCACACACACACACACACACACACACACACACACACACACACACACACACACACACACACACACAATAACAAACAAGCCAGTCCAGATCCATGTCGTGTGTGCACAGGGTGAGAATGCTTTTGTTATATCCCTCGGACTGGGTTTCAAGGCCGGTCAGCACTGAACACTGGAAATTGAACACTTGAACATTCTAACCACCACTGCCTTTTATGGAGACGGCCGGGTTCAGTTTTATTGCTAAGCTTTATTGTTTATTTACTTATTTATCTTCTTATCTTTACTTTTACTGCTTTGGGTCAATTACTGTTTATTACTGCTGCAAGAATTTCCTGGACCTCTTCACTACGATAACTTAAAATTCAGTTCATGGTACCGACAAAAGATTTTTGGAGCCTTAAAGAAAAACTATGGTACTGGGGGGTTTAATGACGGCTCCTTAACACCTTTTTCTATGCGATTTATTTTGCTTATTACACCTTACTGTCCTGTGTTACATAAATCCTTCAAACACCGTCATACTCTGCATAAATATCGTTCAAAAGGATATTTACTTGTCGTATCCACAAGTAAATCACTAAGGAAGAGGTGTTAGGGAAAACCAACGGAAAAACGGGCGTATATATAACCTCCCCTGTTCAACAAGCCTCTCTTAAGCGGAAAAAAATCATCTGAAGTTAGTCGGGGGACGATTTCTGTCGGATAATTATAAGATGGAGTGGCTGGCGTAACTTAGGTATAATTTTTACAGGAAGAGCTAGACAAGGGAAGATATAGCACTCCTTTTTTCCGCAGGAAGATCAGGGAGAGTTATAACCTGCTGTATTTTCCGTGTCGTAACTTTAGATTTATTTATGAAGTTAGGACGGAAGAAAGAGGAAAATTCTACAGCCTCCTCGTCCCTCCTGCAGATCAAAACCTGAGTTGCGATGGGGCGTTGATCGTAGGTGCGTTTGTGTATCCCAAGCCAGATGAACTATAAAGACGTCCTGGCAAAGAGAAGGGGTAAACACTGAACACCGAGTACTGAACCCTGAACACTGATTGAACACTGAATGAAAGTGATCACGCAGAGAAAAGTATTAAAGTAAGCTGTGTATCTGTCGCCCTTGCCGGGAATTTCTTTACTATTTCACAACAATGACGATTTTGTTTATTCTTTCCACCTACAGACGATTATATTCAGCTTACGGTAAATTATTCATATTGGAGGGGTTAATGAGGAAGTGTTCATTAACCCCTTTACTACGAGAGGTCAATGAAGAGGTTAATGAAGGCTGTATCTAACCCCCTTCACCTCAAACTCACTCCCCCATGCTCATTAAAAAGATATGGTGGGTATAAGAATGAAATGAAGATACGCTGTCTGGTTGGAGAGACTGACCCAGGCTCCTTAGATGGACTCTCGAGATTAGCCGAGACGTCCCGAGCATTAGAGAGTTCAGTGGAGTTGTCCCGAGCATCAGAGAGTTCTGTAGAGTTGTCCCAAGCATCAGAGAGTTCATGGTGGCCGTGTTACACTCTCAGGTTCCTTTAAAACCCTCTGAATTTAGTAATATCGTGTGACGTTTGCTGGGATAGACAAAAAGGAGTTGTTCCCGTTATGAGAGGGGAAACATGTAACTCTCTCTCTCTCTCTCTCTCTCTCTCTCTCTCTCTCTCTTATACGATGGCGTACTTTCATTTAATTCCTGATGTCTCCTAACACATGTATTCAACTCTGGAGTGACTTTTGGAAATGAAGAAGTTCGATCTAGCCTCACTTCACCCCTTCACTAAAACTGGTCTCAGAATTTAATAAAAACGTTTGGAGGCTGAGAAAATAAACAATGACATCACCGTATTGAAAGGTCCAACTAAGGAGAGTACCAAGTAGTGAAGGGGTTGATTAAGAACGTGTCTAACACCCTTCTCTTCAAAAATCTCTCCTGGATTTTTTAAATATAAGATGAACAGATGAAGGAAAAACATATCAAATAAACAAAAATCCATTTACCAGATTACAAGCGTCCTCCATTCATTAAAAAAAAAAAAATCTTTAACAGTTGGACTTAACTGCTATAGGTTGAAGTATGGAGGCAAGCTAATCTGGGGAAAAGAGCTCCAAAGGGAATCACTTTGGGGAAGAAAGGAATTCTGACAGGCAGAAGTTCTGCAATATGGCAGGGCGACAGTCCAGTCATGAGCGCTACCAGATGCCCGTGTACCACGGGGGAAGGCGTGGAGAGGTGGCACAATGGACGCAACTTCGTCTGAGCATTTTGTTATTTGTTTACAGATTTCTCTCTTCATTCTGACTTGCCGTAAGTGCCTGGGATAGATTAAAATTATCTACTTGCCTGAGTGCCAGGGGGTTGTCTCATCCTCTTCAGACCCACAGTGGGGGAGGAGGGACATTGGTTACAAGATTATGACAATGTAAAATCACTTTTACCTGGTCGTGGCGTAGTGGATTGCTGCTTGGCTCTCACCTGAGAGTCTCGAATTCGACTCCCGGCATAGAGGTAACATATTGGATGATTTTTCCTGTGTAAAGTACATGATTCTCTTTTCATAGGAATATTGGTTGCACTGAAGGTAATACAGGAATAAGGCAATATCTGTCTGTTAGTAAACTGGATATATTTGGTTTTCCTAGCATTACATGAGCCTATACTGTTTTGCCCCCATTCAGTGATCTTAGATAAGTCTCAATTTATGGTGACTGTTGTGCTGAGTTGGAAGATGGAGGTATCAAACATTGCGAATGGGTGTTTATGTGCGAAGGAACTGTGAAGCATCGAGTGATCTACATATGACTGAATGAGAATATGGGTGATAGACAAGAAATCATTAATATGAATGAGGAACAGGGTTGGAGCCAGGACTGAACCTTGCTGTCCGGTAGCAGCAACACTAAACTATAACTGAGGTCGCGTGATGAAGGGAATCAAACTGCGCATTGCCCCAGGCCGCGTCATGGCCCAGTATGGCAGACAGTCATCCATCCATCATCCATTCCTCCACTGCCTCATCAGGGGGCTCGGGGCTTGGTTATTTAATCTGGACATTTATGGAAAGGGTGAGCAATAATTTCCTACCATCCGTGGACTGATGCTTTTGTACCGCATCCGGCTGGAGTGACTTCATCCACTAACCACCAGGCGTTCATTTTGTGTTTGGTTATATGGTTACCACTTAATGCAATAAATGGTTTTCAAGAATACAAGAAACTCATTGGCTTGTCACTCAAGGTAGAGTCACCTGGGGGTAGCACTACTGTACATCGAGTGAGTGGATGGTGGGTCTCGCTGTCTATCACTGATTTGAAAATAATGAATAAAATTGGTTACAGTTAAGTCTTTCAAACATTTAATCACTAAATCTATGCCTACATTCACTTCATAACGCTACTCGTTGGGGCCCCGAAATATCTGGAGCTATTTTCCTGTCAGCAGTGACTAAGCATTAGGCAGAGTAAGAATCTGGGAGGGGGAAGCGTAAGAAGGAGGGAAGGGGAAGGTAAGAAATTGGGAGAGCGAGAGAAAGAAATAATGAAACAAGAAAAAAGGTAACAAGCAGGAAAGTTAAAAGCAGAAAGGTAAGCAGTATGAACATATGAAGTACAAAAAAAGAAAAAAGGAATGTGGAAGTTAGAAATTTAAAAAAAGGCGTACTTCGGAAAGAGGAGAGTAAGAAACAGAAAGGTAAGAACTGCAAACATAAGAAGTAAGAGAATTCCCACGCTCAGGTTGACACACTGCCTAGAGCTCAGAGTATTATCAGATGCGTAGGTGGGGGCGGGGAGGGAGTGGATGCTACGAAGAGGGGGGGAGAGGTAGTGGGGTGGGAGAGGGAAGGGAGGAAGGATAGTGGATGGAGGGGGCAGAGAATGTGAATGTGAGAGGTGGGGAAGGGAGGGGAGGAGGGATAGTGATGAGAGGACGGAGAATGACTGCAAGGGGTGGGGGAGGGGAGAGAGGGGCAGTTGGGTGTTTAAATGAGGGGGTTGGGGGACAAAGAATGCAGATGTCAGAGAGGTAGAGGAGGGGGGTGGATGCTTAGACGAGGAGGGGGGGGAAGGATGTGAAGGTGGGGGGGGAAGAGGAGCCGGGGGCGGAGGGTACTTAGATGAGAGGGAGCCAGAGATAAGAGGGTGGGGGAGAAGGGACAATGAATGCTTAGAAGACGGGGGTGGGGAGAGGTTGAGAAGTGTGGGGGAGAAGGGACAGGATGTTTAAATAAGGGAGGGTGGGAGAAAGGTGGGAGAAGAGAGGATGCCAAGGTGAGGGGGTGGGTGGGTGGGAGTAATGTGTGTTTATATGCAGTGGGTGGGAGTAATGGGCGCTTAGATGAAGTGGGTGGAGGTAACGGGTGCTTAAATGAAGTGGGTGGAGGTAATGGGTGCTTTGATGATGTGGGTGGAGGTAATGGGTGCTTAGATGAAGTGGGTGGAGGTATCGGGTGCTTAGATGAAGTGGGTGGGAGTAATGGGTGCTTAGATGAAGTTGGTGGAGGTGATGGGTGATTAGATGAAGTGGGTGGAGGTAATGGGTGCTTAGATGAAGTGGGTGGAGGTAATGGGTGCTTTGATGAAGTGGGTGGAGGTGATGGGTGCTTAGATGATGTGGGTGGGGGACAGAGGATGGGAAGTTAAGGGCGAGGGAGAAAGAACGGGATGGGGAGGGAAAGGGGAGAGGGTGCTTAGAAGAGGGGAGGGGACAGATGATTAGATGAGGGGGGGGGAAGGGAGAGGGTAGTGGATGGTTAGATGATGTGGAGAGGAAACAGATGATGGCCAAGCAACAGCATCACCATTAACTTGTTTATAATTTGGACTGAATTATACAGCCTTGTTTGACCCCTTCATTACGAGGGGCCAGTTTTACAGAAATATAACATCAACAAACTGAATGAATTAGCCTCCATTGTATAATGACGCATTTACTATTATCATTGTTATTATTATTATTGTTGTTATTTTTTCCATCAGTCCCTTCGGTGAGATGACGCCAATTTTTTCATTCATGCTTTTGCCAGACGAATTTAACCCCTTGATTACGATGACGCCTTTGTTTTTTTCTTTTTCTTATTCTACCCAAACGATATTATTCATCTTAATAGTGAAGGGTTAATGAATGCTGGAAAAGTCTCCCCTCGGCTGAATAAACTCGTCAGTCCTCCTTTCCCTCTACCTGGACTATTTTTGCCTCCGCCTCCTCCCAGCCAAACCCCGCTCCTCCCAGGCCCATGTGTACGTCTGGATCAGGGATATTAACCGGTTTGCGGGATAAATTGCTTCTGCATAGCATCTTATTTTTATTTTTAATGCTTTGTTTGAAGTATCTTCCCCCATAATTCTGATAGTTGTATGAGTGAAGACAAGTGCGCACGTAAGCACAAGTACGACGCGCGCGAGCGCTCACATTCCGACCTCTCTCTCCACCAATATTCGAATTTTCTCTTTCCTTCATCTTACCACTTTCTTCCTCCCTCACCTTTTCCCTCCCACTCCAACCTCCCTCCTCCACCTCAACCTTCATTCTATTCCTCCTTATCATTCTCAGTGGACCGACCTACTCCTATATCCATCCCCTCACCCTCATCTCCTCTTACCCTCCCACTTCCACCCTTCCCCCAATCTTCAAGAGACTATTTAATTTCTCTTGCTTCTGTGATGTTGCCTCTACCCCCTCACTCACAACCTCCACCTCCCTGAACCAGTCACTCTTCCCCCCCTCCCTCCCCTGTAATGTAACTCCTACCCCTACCCCTACCCCATCCCCTGGATACCCACCTCCTCCCTTCCACGAACCTTTCTGAACCATTAAATTTTCCCACCTCCCGTTTTCTCCCTCTCCCTCCAACCTTTATGATATGACTCTGTTCCTCCTACCCAAGTCTTAACCCCCATCTCTACCTCACCCCTTCCTCCACTCTCCTCTTCCCTTCCTCCAATCTTCCTGGACCACTTTGATCTCCCCCCCCTACCGCCCCCACTCTCCTACCCCAGTAATGAAGCCCCCATCCCTACCCCACCCCTAACCTCTTTTACCTCCCTCGACCCTAGGTGTTCGTTATACCTCTGCTGTCATCCCCCTGAGGTTAGCAGGATTAACATTTGCATTAAAAGATAATAAATAAATAAATAACTTTACAATAGTCTGCAAAAATCATAATAATAATTATAATAATAGTAATAATAACATTCACCATAATCATCAAGACTCACGTTCCCACCTCGCCCAGATAAATATTGCACTTCGATAACACTGTGCAGATGATGAGGACCGTGAGATGAGGTCAGGATTCCGGGGACTTGAATGACGTGCGAATGAATGTGTGGCTCATTTCACTATGCATGATGTTGGTAGTCCTGGCACCTTTATGATGTGTGTTCCATTTCAAAGAACAAGCCGTCAATGACTCTCCTACTTCTGTTACTTCTCTTTCCCTGTCTCTGGATCCTACATCTGTCCATCGTTCACAAAACATTCAGCTCTCCGGAGGGCTCCGTCTCAGAAGTTTAATCATATGTACACTGATTTTATCCCTTTTGACCCGAAAACACGGTTTATATTTTATTCTTCCTATTTCCAGACAATGATATTAGCTTACGGCTTAGAAGAAACTCATATCAGAAGGGTTAAATGTAACTCTGAGTAACCCACTCATTACTACAGATCAATGCTATCCTTCTAATGCCAAACTTCGTAATCCCAGATGGGATGGCCACAAACGATGGCCCAGATTTTAGTCTCTTTGTGGCTTATTTCACGTAACGCAGTCGCAGAAAAGGACAATACTACAACTGTATTTCCCTTTTATAACGCCTCTTGGGGTCTAGCACAATTTTCGAGTGCTGATCTACTGTTACACGTCAACATTCAAGATGGAGAGGCGCAATTTGGGGCTAAGTTTGAGGAAAACGAATATAACAGCGCAAAATTTAACCCCTTCAGTTTGATTGTGTAATTTCTGCTTTATTATTGCCACCACTAGACGATTTTATTCAGTTTTGAGAAAATTTCTTGCCAAGAAGGGGTTTGATAAAGACTATGCAATCCTTCTGGTATATCCTAAGATGCATAAAGTCGTCTGGAGATAAGAAGAAATAACGCGAATGGTACGTATTCAGGCTAAAGAGGGAGTACAGCTAGGGGCCAACACAGCCATCTGGAAGGCATGCCCTTGTAAAATGTTGGCACGTCTACAGCCACAACAATGTACTGTACGGGGCACCACGCTGCTCCCTAGGACGGTGGGCGGGGGACGTGTTGGCATTTGCATATATATTGTCTCTTGCTACCATTGTTTACAGGGTGTTGGAAAAGTTGCTCTGCTGGAGGAAATGATGCCCTACTACGCCTCGCATACGCTCCATACTGGCACACTAATCACACTGCCACACCTTCATATTGCCATACCACACACTGATATACCATACACTGGCACACAGTACTTCGCACTATCATACCACACCAAGACGCACCTCACATTGCCACACCCTAGCAGCGTCATACCTCATTGTTACACGAAACACTGCCACATCTCACACTGCCACATTTCACACTGCCAAACCACACACACAGATATACCACGTACTGGCACACAGTACATCACACTATCATACCACACAGTGACACACCTCACATTGCCACACCACACACTGCCACACCCTAACAGCATCATACCTCACTATTCCACCACATACTGCCACACCACACACTAACCCACTTCATACTGCCCCACCTCACAATCTCACATCACACTACCGCACTCCCCGTCCCCAGCAACACAAGCTTTTTACCCTCCTGTACACAGCTGCCATAATACAAGGAATGCCACAACTCTAATCTAGTACTGATCAAAGCTATTGTTGCCCGAGTCGAGGTTACTGCGTAGTTTGTGTACTTTGGCGACTTATTCTTAACCACTTCACTCCGATTTTTTCTTGCTGCCATCAGATTATTTCATTTACCTTTGGGTATGATTTCTAGCGGTGAAAGGGTTAGCTAATTCTGCACCTAACCCCCGAGTTCGAAAAGTCCCCAAGATACATAAAATTGTCTGGTGATGGTAAGAATACAATTATCCCCTTCAATCCGATGACCTGCTGCCGCTATTATCCTTGCTGCTTCCAGACTATTATATTCAGCTTAATGGACACATCCTGCAGTGAAGGGTTTAATGGAGCATAATACCTGTACATCCAACTTCTCCAGTTTGGAAAGTCTCTCCTAATCTGCATAAAATTTCCAGGTGGTGGCAAAAATGAAGTTGAAAATACATCAGCGGACTTAAGGTGTTAAAAGCATGTCATCGGGTGAAGGTCGGTACTCAGTATGGATAAATGATTTTGGACATTGTTTACAAAGCTCGTCCCAGAGGTTCGGTATACCAGTTAGCACACCAACAATGGATCTGTCCTCTATACAGTAGCCCTTACGTGTCACCCTAGAGAAGAGACGCTATGGCTTGTTTGTTTTAACCCCTTCAGTTCGATGATATATTTCTAACTTGTATTCTTGTTACCTCCAGACGATTTTGTTAACTTAGGAGAAACCATTTTGTTGTGACGGGACTAGAAAAAAAAATCATCATTAACCTTTTACAACCGGATTTCTCTCCCTAAGGTGGATAAAATCATTTGAAGGTAGAATGGGTACATTTGGAAGTACGTCGTCCGATTTAGGGGGTTAACCTGACAAAGACTAAAGCGCCCTTCAGTTCAGGTGACCGGTAAGTCGAGTTATCTGGCAACCAAGGATACAAATTCCTACTTCATAACTAAGGCTTATTAAGTTTCATGCAGCCATGGGAATGATCCAGTTCAATCAGATAAAAACAAGCCGATTATCATACCCACCATCCCAGTAATGCGGTAAGCTAGAGATACTACATTTTTATCTGGAGTTATGGAATTAAACTTTGTCCACTTTAACTTAGCCTAAAATTGCCGTCTCTATATCCTGGACGCTGAGCTGTAACAGATTAATACTTGAATTCAGCGCTGGTTACGCAGTGCTGTGGAGAGGATGTAGAGACGTGTCATTATCTTATTCCGCCAAGCTTCTGTGTGCAATTGGAGCAAGAACGCAAGAACAAAGGACTCAACTGATAACTGAGATTGTGTTAGTGGATATAGGGGATTCAGGGCAAGAAGTCGTGAGCAAAACCCTGTATTCAGGTCCCCAGTTTACGGCGGAGACCGATTGTATTTGCTCAGTCTCTTTCTTCTTTTTTCACTGTCTTTCTTGTTTTTTCTCTCTTTCTTCCAAATACTTTTCAGTCTGGTGCCATTCCATCAATTCTTAACCAGTCCATTTCAAACTTAGTACAACTGCCCCTTGGGCAAATACCAACAAACGCCTTTTTCCTTTATCTAGGCCATTTACAAGACAATTATTTCTGAAACGTGTGGTCGAAACAGAAGGTGCATCACCTTTCTGTATCGTTATTACCTAGAGCGTACCTTAAATATTTCGTTGTTACCTAGCACATGCTTCACTCATCTGTATCGCTGTTACCTAGAATGTGCCTCACTCTTCTGTACTGTTGTTACCTAGAACGTGCCTCACTCTTCTGTACCTATTACTTAGAACGTGCTTCATTCTTCCTTACAGCTGTTACCTAGAACCTGCCTCACCCTTCTGTATCGCTGTTACCTGGAACGTGCTTCACCCTTTCGTATCACTGTTACCTACACTCTAAAGGGGGATGCAGGCTGAGCACATCTAACAAATCCAGATCCTGAATAAATGATCGTCAAAATTTTAGAGCTAGCTTACACCTTTCTGCACTCTGTTTAAATCAAAATGGCCCTAGCTCCCCCACTGTGCCTGACAAGATACGTGTGATCAACTGACAAACAGAATTTATTACTGTGTTTTACTTAGGCTCTTTACACCATTCAGTTTTTGTCTATGACAGCCGAACCTGTTTGACCCGCTGCCTTAAATCTACAGGGAATACTAAGCAGACATGAACACCCGATACAGGGAGCCGTATTCTGCATTTTAAGCATCGTAGCACGCTTTTTCTTTGCGATTTGTTTTGCATTTTGCGCCTTGATAACCTGTTTTAGTGTATAAGAGGATAAAAAGGTATACTAAATAAGATATATCGACAAAGAAGAGGCCCTGCGAATTCTCTCACGCCCTGACGAACAGTGCTGGATTGGTAGTAATATGCTCACACATTGAAATTACTACTTGAGAATATGCAACTGTTTTGGCCTAACTTGTACCCTCTTCAGTCTGGCCGAAATTATTGCATCTTCATGACAAACACAATTTTAGTATCTTGGTTTAATTTCTCCCATTTCCACACTTCGAGGTACACTGAAATCTAGCGATGAACACTGGTTAATTGAACTGTCAGTCACAGTTTCTTGACTATATACATGAGTGTGAAGCAGGGTGGAGAGGCACGTGGCATGGACTGGTGAGAAGTGCGGGTGTGAAGAAGAATGTGGTGTGGAGTATGGAGAGGGTGAGGTGAGAATTGTGAGAAACGTGCTATGGAGAGACAGGCAGTGTGAGATGGGGTGGAGAGAGGTTTAACACGATGTGATTAGTGTGGTGTGGAGGAGAATGTGGAGTGGGGTATGGAGAAGGGTGGATAGAGAGATGTGTCATGGAGTGGAAAATAGAGTGGAGCAGGATGGAAAGAGGTGTGAAACGGAGTGGTGAGAAAATATGGTGTGAGGAAGAATATGAAGAGAGGAGTGGAAAGGGAGAACAGAGAGATGTGTATGAGAGTGGAGTGAATAAGAGTGTGCTGTGGGGAGGGAAGAGGTGTGCAGAACTAAGTCGTAGGCAGTATGAAGTAAGGAAAGGTGTGAACTTGCGTATGGAGAAGGGTGCGATGGGAGATGTGTAGCAGAATGGCAAGGAGGACAAAGTGGGGAGGGAGAGAGAGAGAGAGAGAGAGAGAGAGAGAGAGAGAGAATGCTAAGGAGTGTGAAGTGTGATTGGCAGAGATGTGCATAACGGAGTAGTGGAGAATCAGGAGTGGGAAAGAATGTGAAATGGAGAGAGATGTGTGAAATGGAGTGTCAGGGAATGTAGAATAGAATGGAAGCACGTGTATAATGACCTGCTCAGAAGGACGAGTGGAGTGTGGAACAGACTAAGAAGATGCGTAGAGTGGAGAAAAGAGGAGTGCGGAGTGGGTAGGGAAAGGTGAAGAATGAGTAAAAGGTAGAGGTGGTGAAGAGATGTGTTGTTATTGTTATTGCTCTACCTCAGTCCGTCTGACTGAGCAGACCAATCGACCACAAGCAAACAACCGCCTTTATGCAACAGACAGCACCTTGCCAGAGTCGGAACAGGGTCCTTCCACATGGTTAGGTGCGTCGAAAATATGAAGACATAGCCCCCAAGGGGATATGCTGAGTACAGGAGATTTATATGAGTTGCAGCCTCAGCCCGGATTTGACTACTTAGTAAAATTGGCTGAGTTCTCCGCCTGGGAGTGTTGTGTAAGGCCAGCTACTGAGCCTTAGTCCCACATCAATCCCATGGTAGTACCTGCTGGGACGATGGTAACCCTCCACCTATTACTTTTTGGTGGGCTAACAGTGCTACACCTTACCCATGAGAGCCCCGGGACTATGCAGGGCAGTGGCGTCCATCTTCCCTGAGCCTGATGCAGGCTCCGGCCGCATACCCCATGGAGAGATGTGTTGAGTGAACGGTCAGGAATGTAAAGTTGGGTGCAGAGAACAGTGGAAATGAATGGTGAGGTGCGTGGAACGGGATGTAGAGGTGTGGATGACTGGTGAGTATGGTGTGGAATGTAAGAACGAGGAGCTTGGAGAAAGATGGAGAGATGTGTAGAATGAATTAGCCGGGAATGTGGAGTGGGATGTGGAAAGGAATAATAAAAAAAAGGAAAAAAAATGGCATTGGGTGAGGAATCAAGAAAGGTGCCGATAATGGAGAGATAGGGGGTAGAAAGCAGACTGGTGGCGTAACGGGTGGACTTGAGCAGTAAGGAGACTGGAGTGAGGTACATTATATATATATATATATATATATATATATATATATATATATATATATATATATATATATATATATATATATATTAGTGCTTGAAACATAACTCTCTGACAAGAGATATCGAAATAGTTTCACAGCGAAATTTGCCCGGAAACATACCCCGATATCCCGCGAGGAGTGCATCAATGACGCAGATAATGTTTCGCAAATATTTGTTCTAGTAAAGAGAGATTCAATGCAAAAATGCAGCAGATCGCGTTAAAATTCATCGTTTCAGGGTCTTTAGAAGCAGGAAATGAAACGACAGTAAAAAAAAAAAAAAAAAAAAAAAAAAAAAAAAATGTTCCCTCGCTGTAATTAATCATTCAGGCACCTAAACATACAGTGGATGCTCTCCATATTACAAGAGGTTCATAGTTGCAAAGACAGAATGATTCAGCTTGAACAAGAGATTGTTGGTCACTGGATCACCAGAGCGCTGGCGGACAGAGTGCTCAAGGGATCCCTGCAGACTCAGTAGCTGTGTACCAAATACTTTAACTGAACTTGACTACTTTTGACTGTGCTGCTTACCGTGAAGCTTGATACTCACTGTTCCTGAACACAACCAATGGTCAAAATAATAACTGATTAAATTGTACCTATCTTAGCTAGTCCATTTATTTTCTGTACATTCATTTTCGAGTGTGTGTGTGTGTGTGTGTGTGTGTGTGTGTGTGTGTGTGTGTGTGTTCGGCCACCACCACCAACACTGTCCTTCTCACGGGCTGGGAAATATCAATGCAATATGTTCTCAAGGGCGAGTGTAGCGGATGGGCGGCAGGGCAGGGCAGGGCAGGGCAGGGTAGGGTGGCCTGGGGGTGCTGGGGCCGCGTCAGCTGGAGCGCCGCATATGCCCGCCGGTGACCAGCTGTGTCCTGGCCTACAGTCAAGTTCCCAGCCACACTCCGCTACCAGCCTGTGACCACACCACCCCTCTCCACTCCTAACACACACCACTCTACTCTTTCCACACCACTCCACATCTCCCACACGCTATTCCATACCTCTCATATACCGCTCCACACCCTACATGCCTTGCGCACACTACTCTGCCTTCTCCAAAGCATTCCACACTTATCGACATCTCTCCGTCGCCATTACACACTTTTCATGCGCCACTTTTCACTTCTCACATACCATTTCACACTATTTATACACTATGGCGATCCTCTCCACGCCTCACACACCACTGCCCTCGTCGCATCACTCCATACTTCTCACAGACACCAAGCCACTTCTTTTATGTACCACTCCACACCTCTAACACACCACTTCAAACCATTCCATAGCTAACACACCATTCTGTTTTCACACCACTCCACACATCTACTTCAGCTTGCACACTGCGTCATTCTGTATTCCGTGTGACATCAACCCATCTCCTTTCATCCACACTTATCATTCCACTCCTCACTCTGCCTCCCACCACACCTCTCAGCTCCATATCATGCATTACCCCACTTCTCTCTCTCCACTGCTCTTCACTAACCAACTTCCCTCCACTAACCCACTCCCCTCTTCACATCAGTCCACTAACCCACTTCCCTCTCTCCTTATCAGTCTAATAACCCACTTCCCTCGCTCCACATCAGTCCACTAACCCACTCCCCTCCTACCACACCACTCTGCTAACCCACAGCCCTCTATTCACATCACTTCACTAACCACTCCTCTCTCCACATATCTCTACTAATCCACATTGCTCCATTAACCCACTTCCCTTTCTCCACACCTCTTCATTAACCCACCTCCCTCTCGTCACGTCAGTCCACTAACCCACTCCCCTCTCTCCACATCACTCCACTAACCCACTACTCTCCCTTCACTCTCTCATCACACCACTTTGCACTACTCCACTCAACCGCACTCCTGTAACCAACCCTCACGCCAACATTCTCACCACACGACTCCACACCGTTCATCACACAACTCTGCGATTCTGTCTTCCATAACACTTTCATCACTTTCACCACACACGTATTCTCATCGGCTCGGGTGATTTCTTAGTAAATCTTCCTTAGCGATTTAGTTCTGCGTATTGTACTTTCGTCTCCTATTTTTCTCCTGTATGTTATTTATATCTTCTTTTAATATCAACATGGAATAAAACTATACTTTTTAAAAACTCTACTTTGTCCCAAAAATGCCACCTCTCCATCTTGAAAGCTGACTTGTAAAAATAGATTAGCCCTAGAATATGATGCTAGTCATGAGGAAGTGCTGTGGAAAGGATGTGGAGCCACGACATTGTCTTTCTGCCACTGAGATACATGAAATAAACAGCAAAAGGACAAAAATATGGGCCAGGTTAAGGTGAAAGGAGTATTGTGCTGAGGTGCTGGCTTATCTTTTGTGGCCACGAAAATAAGGTGCTAAAGTCTCCAATTCTCTTGTAACACCACTGCATATCTCTCGCTCCACAATGCTCCACACCTCTCTCTCCACACTGCTTACTCCATACTGCACCACATCTCTACTCCGCACTGCGCCACACCTCTCACCCCACATTTCTCCACACTTTTCACTCCATACTTCTCCACGTCTTTCACTCCACACGGCTCTACACCTCTCGCTCCACGCCTCTCACTCCTTAGCACACTACACCTTTCACTCCACATTGTTCTACACCTCTCTCTCTCTCCACACCTCTCACTCTACACGTCTTTCTTCACACCTCTTTCTCCACATTGTTCTACACCTCTCATTCAGCACTGCTCTACACCTCTCAATCCATGTTGCTGTACACACTCACTCCTTACATCCTACTCCTTACTGCTTCATGCCTCTAACTCTACACTTGTTTCTCCACACCTCTCACTCCACACTGCTTGACATTCTCACTCACACTCTCCACTCACTCTCTCTCTCTCTCTCTCTCTCTCTCTCTCTCTCTCTCTCTCTCTCCATATATACAGTGTGTATATATATATATATATATATATATATATATATATATATATATATATATATATATATATATATATATATATATATATTATATATATATATATATATATATATATATATATATATATATATATATATATATATCTATATATATATATAAAATCAAATTCCAAAAAGCAAGCACACACACACACACACACACACACACACACGCAAGCAGCCTCATGCTCTCAGTGTATCTCCCTGACCTTTGACTCTGATGTACCCGGGAGCAACAAGCCTTCCTGCTGCTGTCTTCACAAGGCTTTGACGCAATTGTGGGACTTGCTTGGAGCCCAGCCCGATAACATATTAAATTTCACGTTGTCAAAACTCATAACTCAGAATATATGTATGTTTTCCAAAGCACTGGCTAGCTTTTGACTTTGTTATCTAACTCTATGTAAAGTGGGTTGGCAAGATCCCGCAACAGGTATAATGATGAAACAAAACTGAAAGAACTATTAACACAAATAACTGGAGGAGCTATCCATTCGCTCAATTTTGACGCCCCGTGTGGTTCAAAATTAAAAATAAGATCAATAAAAGATGGAAAAGAATCAACGAAGTGAAATGGGACCGACATCTATTTTGCACTCTAAAGCTTTACATACATACATACATATATAGATACGGGCATATATATATATATATATATATATATATATATATTTTATGATGTTCATATATATATGAACTGATGATGGTGATGATGAAAAAATGACGATGATGACTGCTATGACAATGACGATGATAATGATTATGATTCTAATGATGACGATGACCTCGATGATGACAATAACAATGACGGTATTAATGAAAATGACGATGCTAATGATGACGATGATGATGATGATGACGATTCCGTGCTGAGGTTGGTCCAGCCGCCCGGAACGCTCCCCTTGTCACGATGAAGTACCCTCTCCCCTCCAGCCCACTCCCCTCTTTCCTCTCCCTTCCCTTTCCCTCCCTCTGCCCTATTTCCTCCCTCCCCTCCCCCCTTTTTAATAGGATGGTTAACGGAAGGGAAGAGGTTTGATCAAGAAGATTCAGTGGGTAAAACAGAAGTAATGTTATAATTGTAAGCTATGTATAGGTTACTTGTTGTTGTTGTCAGTGTCTGGGATGAGTGTTTTCCTTTCTCCCTCACCCCTCCTTCCCCTTCCCCCTCTTCATCCTCCCCTCCCTCCTTCCCCCCGTACCCCCACCCCCCCACAGCTAAGTCAGGGCAGCTCTCTCCCCACATCAAGACCGTGGTAATCGTCCGCTCTTCCTGTTTCATCCCTGACTTTTGATGTTTAGCCTCTTCACTCCCATGACGTATTTTTTATTTCATTCTTGTTATCTGCAGACAATTTTATTCAGCTTGGGAGAGACTTTTCGAGCTGGAGGAAGTAGATACGGCTTTTATCAATTACCTCAGTGTTAAACTTGAATAAAATCGTTGTTTAAAATCGCCTAATAGGAACGTGGTTGAAATGAATAAAATACGTCATCGGAGTGAAGGGTTCAGGAAGACTTCACATCGTCCATCACCTGTCAGTGGAAAAGCTATGCAGGCTACGATGTGCTGACGGAAGAAATGATCCCTGTGTATTAAAATAGTGTTTGTTGTTGCTGTTGGTGGCGGTGGTGGTGGTGGTGGAGGATGGTGGTGGTGGCGGTGAGTGGTGATGGTGGTTGTGATGGTGGTGGTGGTGGTGGTGATAGTGATGTGCCCCAGGCCCCTCTGGATGCGAACTCGGTGTACTACAGGAAACTAACTACATGAGCCGAGGGCTACCAGAGTTGTAGTGAAGTCGAAGGATCGTCTGTGTTGTGAAAGTGAAGTGTATGAGAGTAAGTGCGTTGTGATGCTGATGGCCGTTCTAGACTGACAGAATAATAAATTAGTATATGAATTTTGTCTTGAAACCAAAACAGGGAAGGGTGATGGCCGGACTGTAGTCTAGCTAAGTAAAATTATGTCTGAGCACGGCAGTTTCTTTGGGATGTGTGGTGGGGATGCATGAAAGATAGTGTTAAGCTGGAGGTTTTGGACAGCTGTGGTGGCAATGAGCTTCTGCATGGATTTGTGAGGTGCAGTGCTGAATGGAAGTTTAGTTTCTGTATGGATCTGTGAAGAGCAGTGTTGGGTGGGGGACGAGGGATGTCGATCCAGCATATTGTGTACTGGGATTTTTGGTGTGTGTGTGTGTGTGTGTGTGTGTGTGTGTGTGTGTGTGTGTGTGTGTGTGTGTGTGTGTGTGTGTGTGTGTGTGTGTGTGTGTGTGTGTGTGTGTGTGTGTGTGTGTGTGTGGAGGAGGGGAGGAGTGGGTGTGTGGGTATGGGTATGGGTATGGGTGTGGGTGCTTAATTTCATGATTTTCCATATTTATAACTGGATTATCGGGTAACCAGGTATGACCTTTAACGTGAGTATGAAACAGTCGATTAGATCTGGACTCTCTTTGTCTGAAAAGAGTGCAGGTTGAATCAAAACTGTTGTATCCTGAAAATAAAAACCATTCTAACATGCAGGCATTGCTCACCGACACATACTACAAACATTAATTTATCTATCATCACAAAATCAAAAGGCGGCATACCATACTGTAAGTCGCCCACTGAGGGTGCGTGCGTGTATGAGGGTGCATCAACAAGGTAGTCACGGTTACCTGGTGTAGAAGTGGGCCAGTGCTGCCCCAAGTGGCCAATTATCTCCAGGTGTGCAGCAGTGGCCGGGGCGGGGAGCGGGGCTGGCTGGGGAAAGGATAATGTGGGCGTTGTGTCATCTAATGGACCACGTTTTGTTTTGGCTGTGCACGGGGAGGAGCGTGTGTAATGTCCGGTGGTGTGCTGCCTGGCCTGGTGGTGTTCCTGCCCCTGGTGCGGTGGTGTCCCTGTCCCTGGTTTGGTGGTGTCCCTGTCCCAGGTATGGTGGTGTCTCTGTCCCTGGTATGGTGGTGTCCCTGTCCCTGGTATGGTGGTATCCCTGTCCCTGGTTCGGTGGTGTCTCTGTCCCTGGTTTGGTGGTGTCCCTGTCCCTGGTATGGTGGTGTCTCTGTCCCTGGTTTGGTGGTGTCCCTGTCCCTGGTTTGGTGGTGTCCCTGTCCCTGGTTTGGTGGTGTCTCTGTCCCTTATGCCACACTGTCCAACTTTATAGTGTGTCCTTTATGTTCACACACCACACCACACACCGAAACATATACGGTAACAACACAATCATCTTATTCGGGGCTCCAGAGGTCAAGAGAGAAAGAGGCGGGATTCTGATTAAATCCTTCAAGTGTGTGTGTGTGTGTGTGTGTGTGTGTGTGTGTGTGTGTGTGTGTGTGTGTGTGTGTGTGTGTGTGTGTGTGTGTGTGTGTGTGTGTGTGTGTGTGTGTGTGTGTGTGTGTATTATAATTTCTATTATTATTGTTATTAATGTATTACCTTTGGTTAAGTTTATAATTCCTTACAGTTGACAAACTTAGCTGCTATAAAAAGGGGGATGGGGAGGGGATCAGAGCCTGAAAAACTTATCGGTTCCGAAATATGTTGAACAAAAGAAAACCAAGATCATATAAATTCATGATGCCTAGACATATTGTGTTAAATATACTGGAGGTCATGGGGAGTGGAAAAGAGAAACTAAGGAAGGCAGTTCCAGAGGATGGCCAGATATGAACATGAAGGTTTGAGTGTACCGGGTATCCAGGGCCGGTCCAACCACTGGGTGAACTAAGCGACCGCCTAGGGCTGCATAGACTAGAGGGCGCCAATTTCCGCAGACATAAAAATATTCAAGTAAATTCCTGTAGATCAAGCATCCTTTAGGTGCGACGATTATAGCAGTAAACTTCCATAAAGGGCTTGCATATCTTCCAAGCCAAAACTGCATTAAAATCTGAGAGGGGGCCGACACCACCACATTCACCTAGGTCATCAGATGCCTTACGACCAACACTACGAGAATCTCCGTCATAAGGAAACTGGACAGAAAACTGGTGAGAGTCTGTAACTTGGCGGGCTCTGTGTGCTAGACGTAATGAGTACTAGGAGGGGATGTAGTCAGAGAATTCAGGAAAAAGCTACTAAGTAACAGCAATAAAAGAGAGAGATGCAACACTTCAGCGAAGACAGAGGCTGAAAAGAATCGGCGAGAGGAAGAGAGTTAACAAGATGGAAAACTTTTTATTTCACCCTGTATAGTAGTGATGCATGTAATGAGCTAGGGCTGTCTCTTAGTGGTCCCTCCTTCCCCCTCCATACACACGATAACTGTACTCCACACATGGATGAATAAGGGTCCCGTACAGCAACTGAGAAGTGTTCGTGCAAGCACGGAGTCGGCTCAACACTCTTGTCTCTGGAAGCCGTTTTTCCCAAAGAAGAAATGTGATCTTTGTAAGACAGATCATGATAAAAAAAAATATGACACCACTGAGGCAAAAGTGACAATTTTAGACCAAGTAAAAATGGACATAAAGTATTGCAATAGCGGTAAGCACTGCGCCCGAGAGACTGCTCACATGACTAGTATGGCAATAATTAGCACAATAACGACATCCGCGCCCCGAGGAGTGGTGCAGCGTCATCAAGTCTTAGGCTGGACCTGCTAGACCGGCCAGACAAGTCCCACACATGAGAGTGACACAGTGGCATGCTTACAGACCCGACACACTGGCTATCGCTTTTAGTCAAGTGTACATTCAGTGCAATATGACTGAAGTATCTGTTTTTAACCTTAACCATGAGATGCCTCCTTGAACCTCCTTATGATCGGAGCAACGCTAATATTCGGCTCCAGTTAACACTATACTGTAGTCTGTTTGCATTAATTTATGGGAACTAAACACTAAGTCGTGGTTGCATGGAATTCGATGAGTCTTGGCTATGTGACAGGAATGAGTTTCCTTGGTTAACAGAGAAATCGGCCCTCTAGTCTGACTACACAGCCATCAACCAAGCTGAAAGAGGTTACGGATCTTTATCAGATGATTATTTTGTTCAGCTACGAGTGAATCATAGTAACCTATGACCTTCTGATCACCTGATTAAATTTTGGCCCAAACTGGGCCAAGGCAGAGGCTGTAGGGCAAAAAAATGTAAAAAAAGGAGACGGGTAAAAATCGTTTTTTTACCATAACTCCTTTCAAATTTGTCATATCGACATGCAACCAAAACCTAAAGTTGCATCTTTCAAATATGCGTCCTATAACATGCCTCATTACATCACGGGGGAGGTCACCCCCAGTCAGCGGTAGGGGTGTCAATGTCAGGTGGGTCGGATATAAAATTTCAAATGGGCATAAAATCATCAGTTTTCACTCGATTTCCTCCAAATTTGATATGTGACGTCTTTGACTAGATATCCTGTTGTGTTTATACGTCAGCACTAAAATGACTGCCGGGGACGGGTTTGCTGTGTCTTGGCACCGCTTCTTCTTGTTTATCATTACTTTTCCCATGTGGCGCTGACGAGAAGCCTACATGTTGTGGCGCTGTGCACCTGTGATGGAGCGAAGTAGCTGCTGTATCTATCTGGAAGCCCAACTTCCTCATATTTCCCTGCATTTCGCAGTGAGGAAGGATCCTGGTGAGGAGTAGACTGTAGCACCAGTCGACCAGGGCAGTACTCCCGAGGTGGATGAAAGCTGATGACAGGGAGTACTGGAGCTCCCGTTTCATCAGCCCTGAGGACTAGTTCCTGACCATCCCCCTTTGCTGAACTTTTTCAGTGTCTCAGTTACACAGAGAGTAGGCCAGCATGCTCTCCAGTACAAATTTCTCTAACTATCTTCACCAAACTACATGCACAGTACACACTACACTTCCTATTCAAAATTTACCAAAATGGCGTCGTCTTATCAAGCCTCGGAGTCCCCAGGGGGGGGGACCATAAATGCCCCCACCATCTGCCCGTCTCCCGGTGACGACTCAAGGTGCCTGGAACCACGGTCTGACTCTCTTCTTCTTCATTTTCTGCAACATTCGCGGCCTTTCCTCTAACTTTCGCTCTGTTGAGCACCACCTCTCCTCCTCTAAACCTCACCTTCTTTTTCTAACGGAGACTCAGCTGTCTGAGGCAACTGACAGCAAACCCTTTTCTGTATCCTCCTACTTTCTCTATACTCATTTCAAAGCCAAAGGTGGCTGTTGTGTATATACACGCAACGACTTATCTTGCTCTCGTGTTCCTGAACTTGATTCTTCTGAATTCTCCACACTCTGGCTTCGGCTTTCTGTCATTCTCTGACTAAATATATCTGTGCTGTTTACTTATCCCCTAATTCTACTGACTATCAAAAATTCTTCGACTATCTTACTTCTACGATGGAACACATTCTATCCATTTCTCCTTTCTCTGAAATCTCCATTCTTGGAGATTTCAATGTTCACCACCACCTTTGGCTCTCCTCTCCTTTCACGGATCCACCTGGTGAACAAGCCTACATCTTTTCTATCCTTAATGACCTAGAGCAGCTTGTACAGCACCCTACCCGTATCCCTGACCGCCTTGGAGAGAGCTCCAACATACTTGACCTCTTCCTCACAACTAATCCTTCTGCTTACTCTGTTAATCTTTTCTCTCCGTTGGGCTCCTCCGATCACAACCTTATTACCTTAACCTGTCCTATCACTCCGGTACGGCCTGTGGACCCTCCAGGGAAACGTCGTCTGTGGCATTTTGGAGCCGCGGACTGGGAGGCCCTCAGGCAGTACTTCTTTGATTTTCCCTGGAATGATTATTGCTTCCATGGCCGTGAGCCATCTGAGTGTGCCTTGTGCATTACGGAGGTTATTCTCTTGGGCATGGAAGCATACTTTCCTTTCTCATATTCTTTGACTAATGCAAGAAAGCCTTGGTTTAATCAAGCTTGTTCTAATGCTGTCCGCAACAAGGAGAGGGCCTACAAAAGGTACCGGAGCCAACCCACCCCTGAATCACATCATCTTTATGTTTCTGCCCGGAATCGTGCTAAGTCTGTTCTTCGCTCTACTAAAAATAATTTCATCCATACTAAATGCTCTCAACTCTCCGACTCGAATTCTTCCCGCTCCTTCTGGCATCTTGCCAAAAATCTTTCTAACAACTTTACCTCATCATCCTTCCCTCCTCTTTTCTACTCTGATGGTTCTGTAGCTATTTCTTCTACTGATAAAGCAGATCTCTTCGCACAGACTTTCTCCTCCAATTCTACCTTAGACGATTCCGGTGCTGTTCCTCCATCACTTCCCCCTCTGACTTCCTCATGGCTGACATTAAAATTTCTTCAGTTGATGTATTTTCTGCCATCACTGGCCTCAGTACTAACAAGGCATATGGGCCTGATGGGGTCCCTCCTGTTGTTCTCAAGAACTGTGCTTCTGTGCTTACACCCTGCCTAGGCAAACTCTTTCGCCTTTGTCTGTCAACTTGTACCTTTCCTTCTTGCTGGAAGTTTGCTCTCATTCAGCCAGTCCCAAAGAAGGGTGACCACTCAACCCTCCAACTATCGTCCAATTGCTTTAACGTCCTGTATTTCAAAAGTTTTCGAGTCAATTCTTAATAAAAAAATTTTAAGGCATCTTTCTTATCACAACCTTCTTTCCGATCGTCAGTATGGGTTCCGTCAGGGACGCTCCACTGGCGATCTTCTCACCTACCTTTCAGACTCCTGGTCATCCTCCTTTCGGGACTTTGGCGAAAGCTTTGCCATTGCACTTGACATCTCAAAGGCTTTCGATCGAGTCTGGCATAAATCTTTAATTTCCAAACTGCCCTCCTACGGTTTCTATCCTTCCATCTGTGCCTTCATCGCTAGCTTCCTTTCTGGTCGTTCTATAGCCGCTGTTGTAGACGGCCATCGTTCTTCTCCTAGATCTATCAACAGTGGTGTTCCTCAGGGCTCTGTCCTATCACCAACTCTCTTCCTTTTATTCATCAATGATCTTCTAAGCTGTACATCTAACCCTATCCACTCATACGCTGACGACTCCACCCTTCACCTTTCCATTCGGTTCCATAACGTCCATTTCAACAGTTACTTCAACAAGCAAGGGATGAGGCTGTGGCACACCTAATGTCTGATTTGGCTCGTATCTCTGATTGGGGTAAAAATAATATGGTTGTCTTTATGCATCTAAGACTCAGTTCTTACACCTATCAACCCGACAAAATCTTCCACAGGTATACCCACTAATGTTTAATAATATTCAGCTTAATCCTGCATCATCCTTGAACATGCTTGGGGTTTCATTTACTCGGGACTTATCTTGGAAAGATCATATTACATCTCTTGTAAAATCTGCTTCCAAGAGATTGGGTGTGCTAAGCCGACTCCGCTCTTTCTTTACCCCTGCACAATTGTTGACTCTATACAGGGGTTTTATCCGCCCCTGTGTGGAGTACAACTCTCATGTGTGGGGAGGCTCCCCACATACAGCTCTTCTCAATAGGGTGGAGTCAAAGGCTTTTCGTCTCATTAACTCTCCTCCTCTTACTGACTCCCTTCAACCTCTGTCTCTTCGCCGCACTGTTGCATCTTTATCTCTTTTCTATCGCTACTTTAATGGTCACTGCTCCTCTGAACTGTCTGCTTGCATTCCTCCACCTCTACGACGGGCGCGTAGCACCCGTCTGGCAGCAAACTCTCATCCTTTTTCTGTCCAACTCTCTAATGCAAGAGTTAACCGTTACTCCCAGTCTTTCATTTATGCAACAGGTCAGCTCTGGAACTGTCTCCCTCTGTCTGTATTTCCTGCTGCCTATGATCTCCAGTCTTTCAAACGCAGTGTGTCCAGGCATCTCAAAATGATCGGATCTTGAATTTGGCTCTATATTGTATTTTGTTTTTCTCTTGGAGGGAACTGTTACTGCGGGCTCATGGCCTTTGGTTCCTTCTTCCTCGCATTAAAAAAAAAAAAAAAAAAAAAAAAAAAAAAAAAAACGTGGTAAGGCGCTGTCTACCACAAAAGGGTACTAGTTCCCTACAGTGCATTTGTACTATACTGTACCTGTAGGACAGCCACACAGATGCAGTTGCTTATCTGTGATGAACGGGTTTGTTGGCCAGACAGACCGAGGTTAAGCAACAGCAACAACAATTTTTCCCAACTTATCAGTCTCTATGCCAGATGAGTCATGAAATCTTCCATTTGTCAATCATTTGCCCCTCCATGTCATTTCTCAGGTAATTTATTTTGACAGCTCTCATTCTCAGTTTATGTCCCTCAAGCATTGTTTATTCATCACCACTGCATGTTAGTGTTGGAACCATTATAATGCTGCCAAGCAATGATCGCTTTATTCCAACTGAGTGTCATTGCTGTCAACGCTCCTGCCCACCACTCCTTCTCCTTACTGCACTCTGTCCTTCATTGAACGGTGCTGCACCCAACAATCGTCTCCTTGCCTCATGCTTACATTTTCCTTAAAGTACGTCTTTCGTATAAATTCCTCAACCGTACTCTGTAACTTCCACCCCAAATTTGAAAATAAAGATGCAGGCAGCTCCCACTCATAACCTTCTCTTTTCAGAACCACTCCCCTACCAAGCGTTCTGGCTTTCACTTCTCTCAGTAGTCCATCCATATGCACAGCCAGGGTGACATAAAAGCCCTATTTTAATCCAGCAATTAAACCGAACCAGTCATTCAACACGTCATCCACATAGGTGTGCGGTATACTTTTAAAATATAATATGTCAAAATATCCACATAGAATAAAATCATCATTATCATCATCATCATCATCATCATCATCATCACCTTAACCCTCATATTTCCACTTGAAGCTGGGGTTAGGTACAACTCAAAATCAAATTTACTTTAACTCAGAGTGTAACCAAAGAAATAGTGTGTGTGTGTGTGTGTGTGTGTGTGTGTAATGAGAGGGAGGGTAGCACACACTGACGTCCAGAACAAAGGGGGCTACACTGGTTGGGGCGAATCAGTAACGCTCTCTCACACAGCTTGAGTTAATTGCAGCTGCCACATACGACGCAGGCCCGGTGCAATGCAAAGGATGAGGGGTCTGAAGGATCACAGAAGCTGAGAATTTATATTAGTTTGAACATCAGAATGCAAAATGAGTATGCTTATGTCCACAAAACTACAACAAAGAATGAGTATGCTTACGTTTACAAAATAACTAAGGGTCTTTGAATGATAAACGTAAAGTACTGACAATAATATGAAAGCCACTCTTTAACTTACATTCAAACTCGACTTTTTTCTTTGTAACGCATTTAGATCTCTTGTAGTCAAATGGGTAAAGTTTTTATTTCTTATTTAATCCACTACTGAAACTTACTATTATCATCCCGTATCGCAGTTACAGACGTTGACTCGCAAATTTATGATAATTTCCCAGTAGTAATTATTTTTTTTTTTTTTTTTGGGGGGGGGGGTAGGGGATGAGCAAGAGAATGGACGTACAGAATCTTCCTGTGTCTATTACTCTTCCAGCAGAGATCATTCTTAGTTACGTGAGGAAAACTGTCTTAAGTAATTTCCTGAATGCAGCTCTTTGTAAGACTTTTAGATGGTGAATAGTGAATGTCGCTTTGAGAGAGAGAGAGAGAGAGAGAGAGAGAGAGAGAGAGAGAGAGAGAGAGAGATTTGGGCAAGTGGGGAGGAGAGAAGAATAACAAAGACTGGGAAGGAGAACAGGAGTTGATGGGTAGATAGTACAGAGGGGGAGTGGGTAGGGGTGGGGGGGAGTGTAGTAAGAGAGAAGGAAGAAGAGGAAGGGAGAGGGAAGAGTACAGTGTAACGAGTTTGTGGGGGGGGGGAGTTAAGTGGGGGGTAAGTCAAGTGGGGGAGAATTAAGGTAAATGGGGAGGGGGAAGGGAGGGGGGTGATGAAGGGGATGGGGGGCAAGAATAACGGTGGCCAGGACTGAATGGACAGCGGGGGAATGTGTTGTAGTGCCTTGGGGGGGAGGGGAGAATAGGGAGGAGAGGAGAAGGTGATGGGAAAGAGGATGGGTTGGAAGTGAAGCAGAGTGAGATAAGGACGAGGCAAGGTGAAGTGAGTAAGGGTGAGGAAAGATGACGTGAAGGTGAGAGAGGATGAAATGTGGATGATGAAGGTTGAAGTTAGGGTGAGGCAGGGTGAAGTGAAGCAAGGTAAGTCAGCAGTTAGGAGGGCGGGAACACAACGGAACAAGGACAAGTGACAAATCAGCGAAGGTGATGTGGAGAAACATTGAAAAGTGAGCAAAATTTTACCCAACATACTGTAGCAGGGGCAGCCACTCCTAACCTGAGCAAAATCGTCTGTCGATAAGCATTATAAATCTGTTAAGACTTCTCTCGTCTAGAAAAGGTTAAGGCACGGTGAAATGACAAGAATAAAAGGTAATGAGTTTAGATGAAGTATAATGACAATGGGGCAAGTGAAGTGGTCTGATGCAGGATGATGTAGACGCAAGATAAGAGTGAAATAAGGGAGAAGGAGGTGGCAAGATGGGTGAGACTGATGTACTGTTTAGCCGAACTGATCAACAATAGTCATATGGGTTGGAATCTCACTTCATTAGTTCAAAAACCCAAATATGCAAAAATGTCAGAAGTTCAACCTTACTAAAGTAATCAACAAAAGACAAATGGGTTTGGATCTTCCTTTAGTAATTTGGATCACCAAAAGTGTACAGAATTATTAACTGGGGCTGTATAGATGCAGTCAATAATTCCTTTACACTGTCAAGGCCTAATGAGACCTTCGTGAACTGCTATATTATCGCTTTATTACATAAAAACTTTAGAGAGGAAGTAGGGACAGAAAAGGCGGCAGATAGATGTGTATGGTAGGCGAGAGGGAGGGTTAGGTTACATGATGAGGAAGGAAAGGACGCAGCAGAGGGGTGCTGATAGGGGCAGGGAGGTTCTGACAGAGACGGAGCAGGGAAGATTCGAGGTTGGCAAAGAGGTTTGACAGTTCAGAGTAAGGTGGCAGGGTTTAAACCAGGGTAGAGTAAGATGACAAGGAAGTCTGAAAGTGGTATGATGAAGCTGCAGGGGGCCGGTAGTGGAGGGTGGCAGAGACAGTTTGACCGGGTCAGAGTTGGTGGCAAAGAGAATTTGACAAAGAGTACAGCGGTAAGGAAGTTTTGGAAGGGGCAGGGCAAGGTGACAGGAAGATATTGACAGGAGTATAGCAGGGTAGGAAAGAGGTAAAGCAGTGTGGTAAGAAAGTTTTTTGACACGAGCAGAGTAACAGGGAAAATCTAACAGGGGCAGAGAACTGTAGAGTGGCAGGAAGCTTTGAAAGGGGCAGGGCAGGATAGAAGGTTACGGTGTTAGGGAGGCTTTACCAGGGGAGGGGCAGGGTTGCAGGGGGGGTAGGGTAGTACGACAGGGAAGCTTTGACAGAGTAGGGCAGAGTACCACAACTGTTCTATAGTTCGTCCACCTCAAGTTATCGGAGTTTTTCGTTTTTTGCAAGCCATTTCCGTAGCTTAATGGCATATAAAGGCAATAATACGGCCCTTTATCCTACACAAATCAATATCTTTGTGACTAGTATCATAGTCTAGTATTAATCTCTTGTTGCAGCTCAGCATCCATAGTAATTTAGGTCAAGTGTACAGAGTATCGAGGGATGGTGAGATGACACGGCTGCTGGTTAATCCCTTCAGCCCGATAACGACAATCGTATCTTATTCTTGCTGTCTCTGGAGAGAATTTTTAAACTGCAGTTAGGTGCATCCTTCATGAACTACGTTACCACCTGAGTCCTCTTGTAATCTGAATCAAATCATCTGGAAATACTAAAAACAGGGGCGGTCGTCGAGAGCGTGACGTGCGTCTCGCCTTGAAACAGTCAAAAGGTTGGTAAAGAAGTGTGCGCGATGGGATGGGTTGGAGTCTTGATGGGCGGTGGGGCTGGGGCAGGAAAGTACACCCTGAGAAAATGAGTGTTGTAGGATTAGTGGTTTCAGTGTTGTGAAGGCTTATATCAATACATCCTCCAAGAATGAAAAGTGTTGGGGAGGGGGAGGGAGGGAGGCTACAGAAATGGGTGTGGGATGCAAAGACAGTCTCTGGATGGACGGGATTGGGCCAGGAGAGTATACGGTGTGAAACTGGGTGCCGCAACTAGAAGTAATTTATAATAGTCTGAGTGCAGTGATTTTTTTTTTTTTTTTTTCAAGTTTTCCCAGCATCAATAAGAACAAGACCAGAAAGTGCTCGGAGAAGGCATACCTCTACCAACGCCAACATGGTTTAGGATTTATAAACCAATTTCCGTGTGACGTCTTTGGCAGTGGTAATTAATTTTTTGGTCTTAGCCTGTCCTCGTTACATTATATCAAAGAAGGCATACCACTGCCAACGCCAATAAAATTTATGATTTAGTCCTTCCCGCATCCGGATTCGGATGCATCTCAAAATCTATATCAACCCTCCCTTAACCCACTGCCCACCTATCCACCAGATTTTTGGAATTCCAGCAACACCTTTTTGAGATGTCCATGAACAAATAGAAAGACACGAATGAATACATACCTTCCCCCATCTTCGCTGGCGGAGATAATAAGCTCACGGTAATCTCAAATGTCCGGCGTCTTGCGATACATGCAACAGAACATAAATGACGTCCTAAACCTGAATGAGTTAATCTCATTTTCTACTGAAGATCTCACCTATGCTTGATAAAGTCGTCTGGCGTTTATAAGAGTAGATATCCTGGTACTGAAAAGGTAATTAGAGATTGTGTATAGCTCTTCACTCTCAGAAATAATACCGAAGCTACACAAAATCACGACCGTTACCAGAAAAAATACGAAAGTTAAGAAAGACTTAGGATTAACAACTCTCTCTTGGACAAAGGCCATTAATGTTGATGGTTATTACCGTCACAAACTTCCCACTGAATGCGTTACGTAACAATCAATTTTACATCCAGGTCCCCAGCACCTACCGCTGGATGAATAAGGACAAGGGAAAGCAAATTTTGTACAACAGTCTTACCGACTCGATTACCAAACAAGTTCTTTTAGTTGCGAGCTGGATAGGTTACCAACGCACCACCGAAAAAAAAAAAAAAAAACGTGAAGGTATGATGAGCGATGGCAGGGAGTGGGGTGGTGCAGGGGCGGCAGCTAAAAAGGTCTGACAAGGTGGCAAGGAGAAAGAGTGTGTGTGGGTGGGGATGGTAGGGAGTGAGGTGCTACAGGGATGACAGGGAGAGGGATGGTTCACGGATGAGTGGCAGGGAGAGGGGTATGTATGCTGGGAGTGGCAGGGAGTGAGGTGATGCTACAGTGGAAGGGAGAGGAGTGGTGGTGCAGGGGTTAGTGGTAGAGGTGGCAGTTAATAAGGTTTGACAGGGCTGGCAGATATATGTTGTGGTGGGGATGGCAGGGAGGGGGTGATTCAGGAACAACAGGGAGAGGGATGTAGTGAAAAATGCAGAGGCAGGGGTGAGTGGGCAAGGAAGAGCATGGAAATATCTAAAGGCGGCTAGACGCTGCAAGAAGCAGGGTAGTAGCCGGGTGAGTGTCGAGGGATGAGTGTGGCAAGGGATGGCAAGCAGGGAATGGTAGGGGTTGGCAGAGATAAAATGTGGTGCAGGGGCGGATGAGTGGCAGGAAGAGGAGTGAATATGTCGCAGAGAGGCGAGTGTGACAAGGAACGGCAGGGAGGAGGGGTGGGTAGCAGAGGATGGTATGGATGGGTGGCAGGGGCAGGAGTATGGGTTGGCAGGGGTCCCCAGGTAGCATGTCCCGGGGCCACCACGTGCGCCGGTCGCCTCAGGCCTGCCAGATGACGTCCCTGTGTGCCCGCATCTCACCTGCCCCTCCCCCATTACCACGTCTCCCTCTCACCTCACACTCTCACCAGCACTCTCTCACACCTCTACTTTCTCTACTCAAACTGTTAGCATGCGTAGATTAAGATAAATAAACCCAGTAGTTCATGTTTTGTGCGGTGTGCGAGGTGAGGGCGTGTGCGAATTGAAGTGAGTGTGCGAGACGTGGCAACTCCAGTGCAGGCAAAACAACAGGTGATGAGCGGCGATCCAAATTACCCCCAGCTCGTCCCTCCTCACGGCGTCTCTCCCACAAAGCATCGTTCGCCTCCCCCGCCCCGCCTCTCACTCCCACACCGTCAACAGCGTCCAATTGTTTCGGCACAGAGCGAGGAGTATTGGTAGCCGGGCGATGGTTGTAGGGAGAGGAAGGGAGGGAGGGAGGGTGGCACGCGCCCTTATGTGGGTACCTCCCCCACCTCCCTCCCTTACTACTCCTCTAGTCACCTCCCTCCCTCCCTCCCTCCCCGTCCCCTTCCAGTCTCCATCTACTTCTCCCACTATTCCCCTGCCGCCCCTTCCACTTCTCCCTTTACCACTACCGCCCTCCTTTCCTCCCTCCCTACCACCTTACTTCCTCCCTCTTGTACCTCACCCCTCCCCTATCCTCTCCCTCCCCTCCCCTCTCCCCCTCCCGGCACGCCAGCAGCCTGACGTACAAGATCACGGATTATCCCGGCAGGAATGACTTTCACTCTGCTCCCGTCGCGGCGCCAGGTGCTACTGCCCAGCCCACGCGAGCTGATGCCATGCGATGCCATGCGTTGTCATGCGATGTGATGCATAACAAGACGATATGATGGAATGAGATGCAAAGGGAGGTGATGTGAGGGGATATGATCGCTAGGCAAGATGATGCAATGCCAGGTGATGCGACGCGAAACTAGCAGATAAGAGGCGATGCTGTGGGATGCGAATGTCAGTGCTACCGTATGAGAGACAAGGTGATACGATGCGATGATACACTTCGAGGTAAAGCCGGGCGATCCGATACAATATGATTCAAAGTAAAGTATAAGGCTATATGATGAGATGCGTTGTGCTAATACCATGTAATGTGCAGCACGCCGATGTGATGCGACGTTACTGCACGGTACCATATGATGCGATACGATGCGACGTCAGTTAAGGTGACACGATACCAAGGTCAAGAGAATATGTATACCATGCCACTCAACGCGACCACCAAAACGATACGAGGCGAGGCGAGACAAAGTAGAAACAATGCTGAGTTTGCAGACGTATCACCTTTTCAACAGCGCCTCTTGTGGTGGTTTCTTCCTTAATTGTACTTCCTCTTCTTCACAAGCTACAGCCGAGGACGTCATTTGTATTTTATTATTACTGCTACCTAACGATTTTAATCAGTTTTGGAGGAGACCGTGTACAGAATGGGTTAATGAGGCTATAGCAGACCCCTTCAGTTCAGAAAATCTCCCTAAGCTGAATAAAATAACCCCCAAAAAACAAACAAACAAACCATATGTCCCTGTAGTGAAGATTAATAAACAGTAATTGACCAACTCTTCTCCCTCTCCTCTTTACCGCCGCCCCCTCCTGTGTGTGTGTGTGTGTGTGTGTGTGTGTGTGTGTGTGTGTGTGTGTGTGTGTGTGTGTGTGTGTGTGTGTGTGTGTGTGTGTGTGTGTGTGTGAGGGGTAGCCATGGCAACATCCCTCACATTCAGACATAATTTAGCCCCTTCAGTTCAGTGATGTACTTTTTATTTGTTCTTGCCACCTTTGGGCAATTTTAATCAGATCAGGGGTGGCTTTTCGAACTAGAATTATTAGTTACAATCTTCACCAACTCTCTTACTGCTGTGGTACTCTCCTAAACTGAACAAAATCTTGTGGAAAATGCAAGAAATGGAAATAAGAGCCTCGCATCTATGCAGTTAACTCCTGATTCTCGCTACCGCCAAAAGATGCTATAAATCCGGTATTAAAGAGGTTAGAAACTCAATTAATGCCCTTTTATCTTCCTACCATTAGACGATTTTATTTAATTTAGGATGTTTTAGTAGTAAGGGGGTTTAAGAAGGCTATACCTAACCCCACCAGTTCGAAAAGCCTTCTCTAAGCTAAACGAAATCGTCCGGGAATAGTATGAATATTGACATCCCCGTAGTGCAAAGAACGACCCGATTACTACGAAGGGTATCCACCAAATCTGAATATAATCATATAGTGGTAATTATACTGTGTCCACGAAACTTTGGCGTAAAATTGTTATCTTCCCGTCTTAAATGCTAAGCTGTAACAAGATATGAACACAATAGGTTATGGTGCTGGTCACGAATAAGTGATACGGATAGGATGTAGAGCCGTGGCATTTCATTGTTCTGCAAATGAGCGTCGAGAAATAGGTTACAAAAAGGCTAAAATCTCCGTCAAGTTAAACCCTTCAGCCCAATGATGTTTTGTTAATTTTTTCTAGCTTCCTCCATACTATTTTATTATAACTATGATGAGATGTCGTGTTAAGAAGTAGTAAATAAAGTCCTTATCTATTATCTCCAGCTCGAAATGTCTCTCCAGAGCTAAATATATTTGTCTGGGGAGGGGAAGATTAAAATAAAATGCAGGAAATATGATCAAAGGGATAAAGGTAGACGAACAATGCTACGAATTAAGGAAACAAAAAGTAATGAAGGTGTTGAGGGTGACTACAAACATATCACCTACATGTCGCACTATCCTCCGCTATCAGGCTGCTCTCCCTCCACCTCACATAATCCTTTCTAACATCCCCTCCATCCGTCTCCCAGCTTCATCTTAGGTCTCCCTCCCGTCCTTTCCCCTGCCATTGCACTAAAATCTGATGACTTTTGTTTTTTTTCACTTCATTCTTGTTGCTTTCTGTACAAGCTGTTTATTTATTTATTTATATATTTATCATCACCATCACCATCATTATTATTATTATTATTATTATTATTATATTTATTATTTTATTATTACACTTTTGTTATACTGTTCATTTTTTGTTATTTATTTTGAGCTGGAAGGGTTCGATACAACTTTCATCATCTCCTTCACTATAAGGAAAATCTTGTAAAGTTGAATAAAATGGTTTGGCGTCAGCAGAAACAAAATAAAAATATATCCTCGGGGTGAAGGAGCTAAAATCATATCTGCATGTCTTCCAAAGTATACTTCCCCTATGTGCTCAAAAATATGTCCTTGCACTACAAAGAATACCTCCTTATGCTCAAAACTATACCTCGTTGTGCTCAAAGTATACCCCCGCATGGTCGACAATACATCTGTGTGCTCACTTATATACCTCCTTGTGCTCAAAGTTTACCCACGCGCGGTCGTAAGTGTATATCTCAGTGTGCTCTAAGTCCTAGCACTCTGAAGTTCAGCTCAGCCGGAAAGCCCTGGTGATGGAAGGCAATTAAAGTTTTCCTCCCTGCTGCCTCAGGGCCGTAAGGAAGTATGGCCATCTTTTCCGCCCCTATGGTTGTTAGTTAGGCCTCGTGCAGGGTTGGAAGCCAGTTGCCGCACCACCCACACACAAGTTTAAATCGAGCGAGCAATTATGAGGATGAGGAGATAGACAGAATTCAAATAAGTGGCAGATGTAGATTCCGGCAAAATGAAAACTATATAGAAGAGGAAAGCTGAGATTTGGATAAATGTTCTTTGAAGATTCGGGTAAATAAATAATAAGAAGCGGCGCCAAGGCACAGCAAACCCTTCCCAGGCCGTCATTTTAGTGCTGACGTATAAACACAACAGGATATCTAATCAAAGATGTCACATATGGAATTTGGAGTAAACCGGATGAATATTGACGATTTTATGCCCATTTGAAATTTTAGGCCCGACCCACATGACACTGACCCCCCTACCGCAAAATGGGGAGGGGGGGACCTCCTTCAAGTAATGAGGCAAGTTACAGGATACAGATTTGAAAGATGCATCTTTAGGTTTTGGTTTCATGTCGATATAACAAATTTGAAAGGAGTTATAGCGAAAAAAAAGATTTTTTCTTTTACATTTTTTGGCCCTACAGCCAAGGCCTTGGCCCAATTTGGCCCAAAATTTAATGAGGTGATCAGAAGGTCATAGGCCTTCATCCCTGTAATTTTAGTCAAAATAGCACCAATAGTTTTTCGCGTAAAGCTGTTATCATACAGATAGACAGACAAACAGACAAACCAACCAACCAATCAACAAACAAACGAACGAACAGACAAGCCGTGTGAAAACAATACCCGTCACCGAGCCTCTCGGAGGCGGGGACGAGTATAATGAACATAAGAAAAGATGACTCAGTAAACTGGTCGGTCTACTGCAGCAATGCGTATCAATAACACGACGGTCAGTATATATGGTATGGGACCCAATCTTCCCTTGGAACAAGATCGACAACTGTCATTGTGACATCCAGGTCCCTTTTCAGCCTAATCCATCTTACGACCATACTATACCCGATCCGGAAGTTTATATATATATATATATATATATATATATATATATTATATATATATATATATATATATATATATATATATATATGTACTGTATGTATGTATGAATATGGATGAACTAGTCAGGGCCCATACATCAGTCAATCAAGTCTACAAATTTCTAGGCTCCCCCCCCCCCCCAACTAATGCAAAACACCCACATAATACTGTACAACAGAACACTAGCTCAGCGTACACAATTTGCCGTATTCCCTCTAACTAGTGTCTTTACATGATACGACTAACATACAACCCAGAACTCACACTGGAATGCCGCCCAGCACACCGCAAATACCCCAGCCATCACGTTATTACAATACGGATGATCCTTCCGTTGTATTCTAGGCGGCAAAGGAGGCTTCACTGGACCTTTTCTTTTGAGCGTTTTTTGTTTTGTACATCTTTGCATTCTCTTAAATGTATTTTATATCGCTTTAGTATGCACGTCGTTTGCATCAGCAACATACAAGAGGGTACTGGAGTGTAATGTGCAGAATCATGGATAAGGAAGAGGTGTTACGAAATCTCCAAAGCCACTTCGACTGCGCCCTTAACTTCAACGGTCTGGGGCTTGATCCATGTGATGCTACCGGATGTGTACGGTTGAGTGAGTCCACAACAAGGTGAGGCGCGGGGCTTCCCTCGCTACACCAACAACGCCACACTCACGATGACGCACGAAGTTTGGTCATTGTACCTTAATCATGCATACTGATGACTACGATTATTCTCTTCCCGTGGGAAACAGTGGCACTCTACCTCGATGATCTATATAGCTGAACTATTTAAGTATTCAGATTAACGATAAGCAATACAAATGATAATCATAACGGTAGAGCTTTAACTCTTACCTCTTTGGAGAATAAAACAGTCAGGCGTTAGCCAAGGTAAAAATGTTCAGTGGTTCGTCGAGGCATATGAACTAAATCCTTCTACCACACACGTTAAAGAACGTCGCACCTCCTGTATTCTGTATCTATAGCCAGTTGGAGAGGAAGGGCTGCGCAAAAGGGTGCAGTGGCTGTGCCAGCATCCTTGTTGGCTCACGAGGCTTTACACCAACCCTTCCGTGGACATATAAGTAACATATCGTGTATAACTTTAAAACAAAACAATATTCACTTGCAATATCCAAAAAATGAATTGGAAATGTCACGAGCTGACATCAGTACCGTCTATGAGTTGGGCTGGTAAGCCAAGGAAGGAGTTGCTGAGCACAGACTGATATGCCAGCACAGAGTGTTGTCCATCTGCTCATATTTGTCCACTAGTCGACCACTTCTAAGATTCATTATTTGACAGTGTTTGTAAATACCTCATTGGTCACCCTGATGCTTTAGGGAACATTCTTACTTCTTTGCAGATTTCCTTAGCCCTTGAAACTAAAATCCAGACATTTTACTTCAAACTCGTCACCACCCTTCCACCCATACAGCATTCCGCCTGAATCCGTTTGCCCTGGTATACATAATGGTTATTTCACCCTGTAGATTCCATTTCATGTTAAATTTCTATTTTCTACCCATTCCCAGGTGAGAGGTAAGGGACCTGAGGTTGGACTATCACAGTTTATAATACTGAAGAGCAGAAAACAAGCCTTACGTCCCTAGTGACAGTACATGCACAGAAAAAAACAAAAATCAGCCGCGTCTACGGTATTCAAACGATGCGCAAATCACTATACCAACTATCAAAATTTTAAAACGGAAAAGAAATAAAAAACAAAATTATCTGTTTACCTTGCCGCCATCACGCTCGAAAATGTGTGTCAGAGCCGAGTGGTCAGTCCCATTTCCCTCGTCCCCTACAATCGGTTTACCCCCTGTTGCAAATCACAAGCATGCGATCAAATTAATCTCCAGTGCCGCTCCGTTGCTCCATTGATCTTGCGTGACATCATCTCGCAAATTACGGGCCATCTGCCGCTCCTCGTCCCCTCCCCCCAGCCTCCTGCCCCCTTTGCCCCCTTCCCTTTTGTCCCCTCACGTCTGTACCCTCAATCCCCCTCACTCTCTCCCCCTCTCCCGTTTGCCACCTCCCTCTTTATCTACTCCTCCCCTGCGTTTGTCCCCCTGCTTACTCTGTGCCTCCCCTCACCTCTCGTTGTCTCCCAAACCCTTTCCTACTTCTGTCCATTACCACTTTGCTCTCTGTTCCTCTCCCCTGTCTCCCTGTCGTTCTCTCCATGCCCTCATCCCTCTTTCTCTGCCCTCTCACCTCTCTGTCCCCTTCCCTCATCTGCTACCCCCATCTCCGCCCCCCTCCCTACTCTACGTACTCCCCACCTCTATCCTACTTCCCCTTCTCTCAGTCCCACATCCCCTCTCTCTGGCCCCCATCCCGCTGTATGTCCCTCCTCTCTCTCTGTCCCCTCTCCCTTCATTCTGTCTCCCCATCCCCCATTTTGTTCCTTTCCCTCACTCAATCTCTGTCACCTCTTTCTGTCCCCTTCCCTCCTCTCTTTCTTTCTTCCCGTCTCTCTGTCCCCCTCCAGTCTCTGACCCCTTCTCTGCCTTCCCTTCTCGCTGCCTGTCCCTCCAGCTTCTTTCAGTTTCCCTCCGCTCTCTCTATCCCCCTCCCCTCTTTATGTCCCCTTACCCACTTTCTGTCCAACTTCCCTCGCTCTATATTCCCCCCATTCTCTGTCCCCCTCCCTCTTTTCTGTTTCCTAATCCTCCTATACCCCCTCCACTACCGCCCACTCCCCTTTCCCTTCGCCCCCTTCCCTCCTCGCCCCCCCTGCCGGTAATGACAGAGAGTTGTAATCCAAAGTTCAGTGGTTGAGTGGGTCGGAAGTGGTGGTGGTGGACTGGGGGGAAGGAGGGGGAAACAGGGGGAAGGGGCGTTCCCTCTGTTTCGCTGTGTATGTGTCTTTCATTCTCTCTCTCTCTCTCTCTCTCTCTCTCTCTCTCTCTCTCTCTCTCTCTCTCTCTCTCTCCCTCGTCCCGGTGGTGGACGTGGGAATCTGGCGTAGAAGTCAGAGATGGAGAGTTTATGTAGAATGGATAAGAGAGACTGGGGGTGATTGAAGGGGAGCCATGGTGGTGGAGATGGGTGATTGCAGGGAGGGGATTATGGTAGTGGATGTGAGAGACTGAAAAGAAGAGGAGAAAGCGATGCAGCCTCTCGACACCAATTTTCTTCTTCCTTATAATACCAAAGGCGTGAGGGAGTTCGAAGGGAAGAAAGGGCGATCGGGGTGGAAAGGAATAAGAATGAGTGTGGTTTGAGATGGAGGAAGGGCAGTCTGATGGCGGCGGCGTGAGGCAAAGTGGAGGCGATTTGTTTGTGGCCGCCCCCTTCGGGATGAAAGTAGCTATAAACAAATAGATAGACAGATAGATAGTTAGATAGACTGATAGACGGACAGACTGACTAACCGACAGATAGAAATTTAGACATACAGTAGAAGGACAGACAAACACAGACAGCCAGCCAGACAGATAGATAGACAGACAGACAGATATATAGATAAACAAATAAATAGACAGTAATTTCATAGCTTCTCAAATCAGATTACTCGGTCCATAAATAAACCTTTAGATAATAATCCTTGGTATAAGTATCAAGAAATTTACACCATCATCATCATCATCATCATCATCATCATAACATCATCAGTATCATCATCATCATCATCATCACATCATCATCATCATCATCATCATCATCACATCATCATCATCACCACCATCATCATCATCATCATCTCAAATATTATTCCCCCGTAAAAAGATAAGTTGAGATAGGGTGCAAACACATAGTAAAGAAAATATAAAAAACGAAATATTATCACCAACATGCCCAGTGAAATGAGACACAGAGTAATTTACACATCACTCAAGCCTTTGCACGCCTCGCTACACCCTCACTATAGTCCTTTTACCTAAACTTGACTCAGATTTTTGTCTTTTTGCAGCTTACTTCGTGTAGTTCAGTGACAGATGAAGACAATGTTGGCGCTGTACACCCTTTCTCTAGCATATCTCCGTGACTAGCATCATATTGCAGTGTAAATCTATTGTTCTATCTATCTATCTATCTATAGCCCGACGCCCTAATCCCGCAAAGGGTGGCCGCAGACAAAACGCCTCCAAGTCACTCTGTCACCCACCATTTGACTCCCCTCCCCCCAACTCACCCCCCCCCTCCCTCATATACCTCTCAACTCCATCCCTCCACCTCATCCTCGGTCTACCCCTCCCTCTCCCTCCCTCCACCTCACCTACATACACCCTCTTAGTCAGTCTTTCATTCTCCATTCTCCCCACATGTCCAAACCACCTCAGTGTATTTCTCCTAATCTTCTCAACCACATCCACATCTACCCCACAACGTTCCTTCACTTCTTCATTCGTCAACCTGTCCCTCCACGTCACTCCACATGCTCCTCTCAAGTAACTCATTTCCACTGCTCTCACTCTTGACTTGTTCCCCTCTTGCAATGCCCACGCCTCGCTTCCATACGTCAGGGTAGGGATCACAATACCATCATGCAGTGACTTCTTAACTTCCATACTCACCTCCCTATTTCTCATCACTGCTTTCAGTGTACCAACGACCTTTCTTCCCTGCTGTACCCTTTCACGTACTTCATCCCCCAAAGTTCCATCCTTACTCATCACACTACCCAAGTACTTGAATGCACTCACATTCTCCATATCCTCTCCATCCAACCTCACTGCACACTCTGTGACTTCATTCCTCTCAAACACCATAACTTTACTTTTGTTTACATTAACTTTCAGCTTCCTCCTCCTACACACTGTCCCAAATTCATTCACCAAACCTTGCAACTCCCATTTATCTTCACTCAACAATACTGTATCATCAGCAAACAGCAACACCGGAAGCTTCCAAATCTCACCCTCATTCATTAGGGCCACCCCCACATCCACAGCCCTACCTTGTACCTCCTTTACAACCCCATCCATATATATATTAAACAGCCATGGAGACATTACACACCCCTGTTTCAGTCCCACATTGAGATCAAAGAACTCACTCAGCTCACCATCCACTCGCACCGTAGCCCTAGCTCCCTCGTACATACTCTTCACAGCACTCAACAATTTCCCCTCCACTCCATATATTCTTAATATCTTCCACATACCTTGCCTATCTATTCTGTCATAAGCTTTCTCCAAGTCCATGAAGGCAGCATACACTTTCCTTCCTTTCTCTAGATACTTCTCCACTAAACATCTTAGAACAAATATCTGATCTACACACCCTTTTCCCTTCCTAAATCCCCCTTGTTCTTCTCCAACTAGCTCCTCTGTCATATGCCTAACCCTATCAATGAGTATTCTACCATATATTTTACCAGTCACACTAAGAAGGCAAATACCCCTATGGTTACCACATACTTCTCTCTCCCCTTTTCCTTTGTACAGAGGAACAATTATACCTGATTTCCAGTCCTCTGGAACCCTTCCCTCTTCCCAAGCCAATCTACACAACTTCCATATCCACTCCACAACAATCTCACCCCCATACCTAAGCATTTCACCACACACTCCATCAATTCCTGGGGCCTTTCCCAGCTTAATCTTCTTCATCGCTTCCACTACTTCCGACCTACTGATCTCTTCCTCCCTTCTCTCATCTCTTCTTCTCCCAGCCATTCCCCAACCACTTATACTCACACTGCTCTCACTCTCTACATTCAACAAATCCTCAAAGTGCTCCTTCCATCTCCTCAATTTCTCTCTCTTCTCCACCAACAATCTATTATTCCTATCTTTCACTCCCCTACTATTTCCCCTTTCACACTGCCTATTGTTACAGGTCAGTATTCAAGAGTGGGGAGATGGCAATTTTAGGCCAAGTTAAAATGAAGTTAGTGTGAATACTTACAATCGATGAAACTGGCACAAACAGGATTGGCGACCCCTGCCCACCTGAAATATTGAGTGAGGATAAGAGGTGGTATGCGTGATAGTCAATTATTCCAGAACAATTAAGCTGTATGGAGTTCAATCATTACTCAAGACCCTCACATGCCACAGGTAGTAGTATATTATTTTGGAGGTGCAGAAAATATCTTTTGATTAATTCTGCTTGGAGGTAATTAAAGATGTTCTCAAAGTACTATATTGTATCAGGGTTTTTTCTTCACATAATGCCATTTGGGAGCGACAACGGCTCACTCTCGCCCTAGCCTTGCTCCGGGTTCCTACGCTCGTGGTAAAGCAATAAAAAAGTAGAAAATGGATGGATGGATGGATGTTACTTGCAATTTTAAGGTGTATTTTGTTCATGTACTATGCACAAAATAGAATGTGTCAGCAGTGATCATATATACCGGCGGTGAACTCTTGTCAAGGTGTAAAAAAGTTATTATGAAATGACTTTTAGCTTGGTTGTAATAAATAATGCTTTGTAAATGTTGTCTTTTGCTTTTTCAGGGTGATTTGGGGAGCATTAATTACTCAACATGCCTTAGAAGCCAAAGGTAGAGGTAAATTCTTGTCACGGTGCAGAGAACTAATTTTTTTAAAGAGTTTTGTCTGGATGTCGTGAATAATGCTTTTAGGATATTTTTAATTTCAAGTGTGGAGAGGAACCGACGGAGGGATACGATGGAGAAGCATATGAGTGAAGGAGAAAGCTTGATGGCGAAGGAGAAGGCGAAGGAGAAGGAGGAGGTGACATCACCACCACACCATATCACCACACTACATCACCACACTACATCACCTCCACACCACAGCCACACCACACCACAACCACCCACATCACAACCAGAGTGCATCACCACCACACTACATCACCACCACACCACATTACAACCATGCTCTTTCAGTGACCCATACACCACATTACAACACCGTACAACAACCTCACCTCCTCTCAGCCACCAAACAACATCACAACCACACACACTTTCAATCACCCAACACCACACCACAACCGCACTTTCTCACAACCACCCAACATCACACCACAGCGACACCTCTTAACCCCTCAACACCAAACCACAACCACACCCTCCCACAACCACCTCATCTAAACCATACCATCTCTCAACAACCCAACACATACCATAACCATACACTCTCAACCAAACAACACCACATCCCAGCTACACTCTCAACTACCCAACACTTTATCACAACCACACCTCTCAACCGCCCAACATACATCATAACACATCACCAACATCCTCATCCACCCAACACCACACCAAAACCACAGCCTCTCCCAAGTAACCAACACCACATCATAACATACCACACCACAACCACAACCTCTCCCAACCAACCAACAGATCACTACACACTACACCACAACCATACACTCTCAACCAGCCAGCCACCTACATAACAACAACACTCTCAATCACCCAACACCACATCACAACCACACCCTCCTTTAAGTACCCAGCCACCTCATCACTACTCCGCTGCCCCCAATTATGCAAACAGCACATGATAACCACAGCCACTCTCATATATTCAGACACACTACATTAGCACTGTACCACACCCGGTCGTCAGTGGCACTCAGGTTATATTATGTATTGACTCCTTTCTGTCCAGCTCTCTTATGCATGAAGTTAACTGGCCTTATAAACAGAGCAGAGCCTTGTCCTTTAATATTTTTCTCTTATTCTGATAATAAAGTTGCAATGCCTAACAGAAGCCGCCAAGCATAAACTAGTCACCACACTGCAGGCGGCATGACCCTGGCAGTTGTGCCGCCACGATATCATTGTGTTAAATCATTCAGTCAATCAAATCAATCAGTCTTATTACGTCGTTATGTTTAGGCAAACAACTGATCAGCTCTGGAACAGTCTCTCCTAGTCTTTCTTTCCACCTGGCCTCAAATTTTTAAAACCCGGAGTTCCTGGAACTGAACGGATCTTAAAGCTAATTTTCTTTTGTTTTATTTTCTTCGCATTGGGTAGCTTTTGCAAGCTTGCAACCTGTCACTGATACTCGTATTCATGTAGGGCAACAAAGTTTCGAATTGGCATCTCAAAACTGGAAGCTATAACTTCGTGCCACGCCTTGACAACTATTTCCATCCAATCGAGGGGTGGGGGCTAGCGAGTGAGCAGAGACTGTGGCTAACATGTGTTCGTGAATATGAGGGAGTACTAAGGAGAACAAACAGCAAAGGATCTAATGGTCCAATTGGGACTGTTTGTTACAGAGATAACTAGGACTATGTTGTCGAATCCTATGGGCTGAAGACAAGGGTAATAAAGCAAGAATATTTTAGCGCTTGAGGTCACATACTAGTTAATTATGTCAATTACTACTAATGAATGTTTTCAGTGTTGTCAAGCTATGCAGCATTCATACTGTTAAGGGACTTACTTTCCTACCTCATCAATACTAGGGATTCTTCATGGGCTGAATCAAATCGTCTTCCAGTAACTGTAATAAAGAGGTAATCGCGCTGAAAGCGTTTAAGTATCTAAGCGTGGCGGGTGAGGTGCAGACGGTGAGAGGGACTGGGTGGGGTCCCTGAAGAAGTTTGTGGCCACGTCAAGGACACACACTCACTGGACATGGACGGAGGTGTGGCGCTGAGGACGCAACGTAATCACTCTCACTCACTCACATGCATACTCACTCACTCACTCATTCACGCAACAATGACACAACACACAAAGCACTCATTCGCACACATACACGCTGACTCACATCCTCACTCATTCACTCACCGGCGGGGAACATAGTAGGCGTGGCGCTACTAACACAACACAACACAAGCGGTCAAGAGTGTATAATTACTTCGAATGGCATTATGTTAGGCTAGGACCGCTAGGAATGTGTGAAGGACTAGCCTACTCTGAAGAAAGTGTAGTTTATAAGATTATTTGGACATATTTACACTGAGTTTAAGACAATTTCTTTATACGTATTGTTACATTATATTTACTTATGAATGATGAGTGTATGTGAGATGGAGGGGGAAGAGGGAGGGGGAGGCCAACGATGAGATGGAGGGTGTGTTACCTGGGAGCAGGGCAGTGAAATGACGGGGGATAGGGTGACTTGGAGGCGATTTGTTTGTGACCACCCCTTACGAGATTAAGGCATCTGGCAATAGACAGATGAATGATATATATATATATATATATATATATATATATATATATATATATTTGTATTTATATTTATATATATATATATATATATATATATACACACATACAATATAGTGTGTGTGTGTGTGTGTGTGTGTGTGTGTGTGTGTGTGTGTGTGTGTGTGTGAGAGAGAGAGAGAGAGAGAAACATGCAGATGGTTACAAAAAAATCTAAAATAAGCAATAAGAACAACAGGAAGCACAAAAACTCCCGGACCCGGACCTTGACAAGAGCAGGCCCGAGTGTTTGCGGTCACCTTCTGGCAGTTACCCTAACGAGGCGAGTGATGGCGCCACGCACTGTTATTTCCCGTAATAAGATTGAGACGTGTTAATAATGCACGGCTATTGACGCATAATTCTCGGGCGACAGAGTGGTGAGTTGGGGAAGTATTTATAAACAATCCTAACTGGTTCTTCTAAGTCTCTGTAGCAGTTACTGACCATATATCATAGTGGTATTTTTCAGGTATTCGCTCTGGTTAGGTTGTGAAGTGTTTGGCAGCTGTATGGGTGAAAATAAAGGTATATACAAACAATCCTATAGATAACTCATGATCTACAGAGTTTATATATATATATATATATATATATATATATATATATATATATATATATATATATATATATATATATATATAAAGATTCCTTCAAATAGTATGTGCTGTGGAGACTCATTTATCCTGTAAACTTGTTAAAATTGAGTAATTTATCCCACAGACTAGTAAACTCCTCGATAATTATGGACGACAACTTGTCAACTTGACTGGTGGGCATAACACTGGAGTCATTAGTGTGTGGGTGTGGGTGGTGTTTAGCGCCTGAGTGAGTGCTGTACTTGATTCTTTATTGCTGACAGTGTTGTAATGCAAGGTGTGGTGAGGTATTGGGCGGCGAGGTATTGGGTGGTGAGTGTGGGAAGTGAGGTGTGGGTGGTGAGGTATGTGGATGGTAAGGTGAGTGGGTGGTGAGGTATGTGGGTTAACTCTTGCATTAGAGTTGGATTGAAAGGGGATGAGAGTTTGTTGTTAGACGGGCGCTATGCATCAGCAGTAGTGGTGAAGGGATGCGAGCAGACAGTTCAGAGGAGCGGTGACCACTGAAGTGGCGATAGAAGAGGGATAAAAGCGCAACAGTGCGACGAAAAGACAGAGGAAGGGAGCCAGTAAGAGGGGGAGAGTTAATGAGACGAAGAGCCATTGACTCCACCTTGTTGAGAAAAGCTGTATGTGGGGAGCCTCCCCACACACGAGAGTTGTACTCTTCACTGGGGTGAATAAAACCCATGTATAAAGTCCAACAACTGTGTAGGGGCAAAGAAGACACGGAATCGGCCTAGCACACCTTATCTCTTGGAAGCAGATTTTACAAGAGAGAAAATATTATGATATTTCCAAAAAAAAAAAAATCCCGACAGAATGAAACCCCAAGTATGTTTAAAGATGATGCAGGATTGAATTGGACATTGTTAATAATTAGAGGATACTACTGCGAAAGATTTTGTCGGGCTGAAAGATGTAAGAACTGAGTTTTTGATGCATTAGAAACAACAACATTACTTTTACCTCAATCACAGATATAAGCCAAGTCAGACATTAGGTGTGCCACAGCCTCATCCCTTGTTTTTTGAAGTAACTGAAGAAATGGGCGCTGTGTGAAGCGAATTGAAAGGTGAAGGGTGGAGTCATCAGCGTATGAGTGGATAGGGTTAGATGTACAAAGCAGATGGTCATTGAAGAATAGAAAAAAGAGTGTTGGTGATAGGACAGAACCCTGAGGAACACCACTATTGACAGCTGTAGAAGAAGAACGGTGGCCGCCTACAACAGCGGCTTTGAATTTCTTGCGAATTTGCCTGTTGTTGTAAGTGCTGTAATGCGAGGAGTAATGTGTATTGAGGTGCTGGTTTGTGAGCAGTGCGTGGGGGTGCAGGGTGTTAAAGGATTTCGTGCTAAAGTACTGCACGTCTGTGTGTGGGTGGGGGTGTTTAGGGGTTGAGTGAGTAGGTGAATTGCTTGCTCGCACATTTTTGTAGTGCCGCATTGCCAGGAATGTGTTGTTGTGAGGCTTGCTGATGTGCTGGGTGGTAAGGTGTGTGTGTGTGTGTGTGTGTGTGTGTGTGTGTGTGTGTGTGTGTGTGTGTGTGTGTGTGTGTGTGTGTGTGTGTGTGTGTGTGTGTGTGTGTGTGTGTGTGTGTGTGTGTGTGTGTGTGTGTGTGTGTGTGTGTGTGTGTGTGTGTGTGTGTGTGTGTGTGTGTGTGTGTGTGTGTGTGTGTTTAAGATGAATGAGTGAGTGGCTTGCTTGCTTCCTATTGACTGTTGCAATATATGAGGTGAGACGTAATGAGGAGGTGGGTGGTGAGATGTAGGTGGTTTTAATTTCTTGGAACTAAGAGAGTGAGAGTGTGTTAAGAAGGTGATTGAGAGAATTGCTTGCCTCTTAACTGCTGACAGTGTTGGAATGAGAGGGGCGGGTGTGGCGAGGTGCTGGTGATACACACACACACACACACACACACACACACACACACACACACACACACACACACACACACACACACACACTGTATGACTTATGTAGTGACTCTCTCTCTCTCTCTCTCTCTCTTGTCCTCACACCCACGCACATTAAGGCAGTATCGACCCCCGGAAGGCAGAGTCTGCGGACACACGCGCCCACAATGGATCACCCCACTATTTTCCTACTCCAGGTGACGCCCACACAACAATCATGGAGAGAGAGAGAGAGAGAAAGAGTGTGTGTGTGTGTGTGTGTGTGTGTGTGTGTGTGTGTGTGTGTGTGTGTGTGTGTGTGTGTGTGTGTGTGTGTGTGTGTGTGTGTGAATGCTTATGTATACTCCCCTTCGTGTCTTAGCCTCGTGTTCGGTCTCTCTGTGTGTATAACCTAATGGCGTCCAACACTCTGATTCATTACCCTCTCTGTGTACCCATGTAACAGATTATGGACCTGACTAATATTTCATAAGTATACCACCGTCCCCATTACATCGCTAACCCTTTTACTACCATGGCAGCTTCTGAACCTTTTCCTTTAACGTGGGAACCTGTTTTTCTATTCTGGCTACCGTCTGACGCTTATATTTGCTCTAAAGAAATTCAGCAGTTCCAGACTTAACCAGTTGTATGTATGAAGGACTGATTAGCTCCTGCAAGAGGCCCGTGCTTCTTGGCACGGGCGAGAGATTTGCGGCACTGTTACACATACAAGTGGTCCCACTGGATGCGGGCGGATGCGGGCGAGAACTTCCATGGGTTATGGTGATGCAGAACTCTCGCCCGCGCCAGCAAGCATCCGGTGTGGACGAATACTTACAGACTTAAACACAAAAGGGGTACGGATGTGTTGTTATACTCTGCGCCAATCAGCTAGTCTGCAGATTCACGCCTAACACTCGCCACTAGCTGACTTAGGTAATTTTCTTCCTATAGATAAAGCGGTGACTTGTGTCGCACAGTATATTCATACCGTACGTAATGGTAAATACCACACCAAGTCTCGGATGGTGACTAAGAGGGTGCAGCTCAAAAGACAAGTTAACTGGCATAGAGTATAGACGGGTAATGTGGAAAGGAAGTGACTGGGCAGGCTAAGAGAAAGCACGGAATCTGTTCAGCACACCCAATCTCTTGGAAGCGGACTTTGCAAGGAAAGTAATGTAATCTTCCAGTGATTAATCCCGAGAGAAAAGAAACCTCATGGGTTCTAAAAAATAAAAAAATTATACGAATATGTTGCTTAAAATTGATAATATTCTTCTAGAAGATTTAAACAGCATGAAAAATGGAGGAAATGTGTTTTGGGTGGAATATGAGCAGCAATTTTTTTTTCCTTACACAAATCAGAAGTAACTGACAAAACACACAACAGGTGAGCTGAAGCCTCGGCCTGTGATTCACGAAGTAACTGCTGTGGTGGATGTTGTGAGAATCTGCAGCCAAAGTGAAGTGTAACGTTCCCATCGTTTGAGTGGACAGGATTAAATGTGAAGCTCCGAAAATCACAGATGAAGAGGAGGAGTTCTGGTGAAGGACAGCACTCTGAGACGCACCATTAATTCCTGCTTTAGAAGAAAAAAAGTGGTCTCTAGGACGGCAGCTAAAAAACGACCAGAAACCAAACTTTAGATGAACGTAAGGACCGTACAGCGGCATTCTGGAGAGTTAAGACTTAGACCAGACTTCATCGAAGCTTTAGAATGTCAAGTGCAATGATGAAAGTTTCACCGAATCCCCTTGAAAGGAAGATGACCAAGAATCTAACGAGTGAGAAGAATGTCAGTCTAGCTTGTACTCAAGACAAATACTAAATACAGTATTAAAGCCGAAATAGTGACATGTGAAGATGTGTGGCACGCAGGACTACTGGGCCTTATGGAAAGGGATGTTAATTTTGTACTGACAGTTGGACACATAATTCTTGTCTGTTACACTTTTTCTTAATAACAACGTAGTTATATCACTAAAGAAACATGCGAAAAGCTCCGAGGAACTTATACTCACTGTTAACTGATCGTAAGTCAAAGGGACATGAGAGAGCTAAAAAAAAAAAAAAAAAAAGAGCTCCCCGACAAACACACACACACACACACACACACACACACACACACACACACACACACCAAAACTCTCCCAGCCTTTACCCCCAACCTCAGCAGCGGGGTTCATAACTCTCCCTCTCATCGCCTCTAATACGGACATACAATCAGGCTCACCCCACTAAGCCCGCCCACAAAACACCAGTGTGGGTCCCAGTCATCTCCACAGCCGCCATCACTGCCCTCATTCACATCATCACTGTCCATCTCCAAGCCTGCCATCATCCCACTCATTATCACCTCCTGCAGGGTTGCTATTTTTTTTCTAGATTCTTTACTCCTTTAGTGATCTACTTTGATGGTTTGTTCTTACCCTCTCAAGACAACTTTATCCCTCTCTGTTGGGTGACGTATTTTTATATTTTCTTACCATCTTCAGACGATTTTATTCAGCTTAGGGAAGGCCTCTAGCTGTGAAGGAGATAATGAAGCTTACATCCAACCCTCCCAGTTTGAGAGGTCTAACCAGAAAAATAAAATCATCTGGGAATAGCAAAAGCAAACCAAAGAATACCTGACGCCTAAGGGGGTTAATTAGACATTCAGTACAAATTCCAACACTCTTGGGAACGATAACGCTGAAGGCCAAGCAGGAATTAGTAGAATTTGACAGGCAGACAAAAACTGGCTAATAATGGTAAAATTACTACACTAAAAATAAGAAACTGTTTTGGACAGAGGTGTAAACATTTAGAAATGAGCGTGAAATAAAGTGTGAAAATGGGTGTGTCAGAAAATTAATATACAGAAGGGAAGTAAGGAGCAGATAGAACGAATAATTTGAAAGGTTGATGAATGAGAACAGTGAGTACAAATCGACAGTATACATAACTATTTACTGGGGCACAAACAAGGAATATGGTGCCTGAAAATATGACACTTGTAGATGTGGAGAATTCAATGAAGCGGTTTAAGAACTGGAAGACATTAGGTGTTGATGAATTGTATGCACAGATGATTCCCGACGGAGGAGAGACTGTAATAAAAAGTTTCTTGCAAACATGTAAGAAATCCTGTATGAGTGGAACTGTATCGGTGGAGTGGAAGATGGCTATGATTATGCCTTTGTACAGAAGTAAAGATGATCAAAATACAGTGAGTGAGAACACTGTCATGGCAAAGTTTGTTTGTTTTTTGTAGGAAATAAGTATGGAGTACCATCAGATTGTCTGGTGAGTTACCAACAGCGTACCGGTAGCTTTAGGACGGTAAATGATGTGTGTTTCAAATATTTGCTGTAAGACAGATGATGGAGAAAACATCTGAGAAGAACTTTACTGGAATACAAAAACTGAATAAAGTCGAATCCTGAATTGAATAAAGTCAAATAGAGATGGCTAGAACCATATTCCTCAAAGTAAATATCCTAAGCTGTATATCCTAAGCTGTATATCCTAGGTCGTATATCCTACAGTGAATATTCTAGGCTGAGCATCTTAAGCTGAGTATTCTAAACTGAATATCATAAGCTGCATGAAATCGTTTAGTGTTGGCAGAAACAAATTATTCCGCACCAAGGCTGACCCCATTCTGCTCATTATCACCTAGCACGGTGTTATGAGGCTGAGGCGGGGTTTTTACGAGTCTCCTCTCACCACTACCGTCTTCATTACCGCACCACATTGCCGCTGGTCACCACAAGCGTGTACTCACTCTCTGCCTTAACGTGCAAAGACTGTCATAGCCCCAGATGAGATGGTTCGAATCCCCAAGAAGCTACTGGAGGTTATTCCCACATATACTGACATCAAGGGCTGAGGCTCATCATCTATCCTTCATCTGGGTATCTTATTTACGCTACAACATAATACATTTATACAGCTGAGGAACAACCCATCTCTATTATAAAGGACAGGTGTTCACATGGAGGACGGCAGGGGGATGGGGAGACCGAGGATGAGATGGAGGTATGGAGTGGAGAGGTACAAAGAGAGGGGTGTGTGAGTTGGAGAAAGGGCAGCCTGATGGCAGAGAGGGGGGTGATATGGAGGCAACTCGTTTGTGGCTACCTCTCAACGGATTAATGCATCTGGCAATAGATGGACAGATCCACTTGTGTATCTTACTCTGTCTACAGCAGGACAAATTTACTCAGCTGAGGGAAAGCACATGTCTCCTCAAGGACAATTCCCTCCTCAAGGGCAATAATAAGCTTTTCATAATGTGATTTTGGCGGTCATAAAAACTTTTACTCAGCTTAATTTAGCGCTACCTTAAGATGACTGCACTGAGTGACAAGCCAAATGGCTTCTTGTAATTCAGGAAACAATTTACTACGTTAGGCGGTAACCACATAACCAAACAGAACTTTGGTGGTCTAGTGGATCAAGGTGCTGCAACCGGAGGTGGCCTATAAGGGCTTACATCTGAGGGATGATTGAGGTTTATTACTAACATATACCACATACAGATGAGCGACTGCAAGATCTCTCTTCCCTTGAATATCTGAGTAGCCTAGAATTCCAAAACTGAAGGTGTACAGTATATAACAATCTCCATTAACTCTGCCAAACCTACGATGGTTTTCTTACTAAATTCTTGTGACCCCCTGACAGTGCTACTCTGCTAGTAGATGGGACCAGTCACAGTGAAGAAAATGGACACTTTTGCACTCCAGTACCCAGTCTCGAATTTCGGTGTTTGGAAGAGGATGGTATAAAACTGAGTGATTTTTTTTTAACCATTTGATGACAAAGACACTTCTAAATTGAATATCGTCCGTCCATAGCAAGAATAAGCTAAAATACGATCCCTATGGCCCCTTGCGGCTCAGTTGATGGCCAAAAGTAGTCATATTGGATGACTGATGTGACTCATAGCCACATCATAACTAAGGCTTATCGAATTTCATGTAACCACGACATACTGTTTCTGTTGTGCGAGTGGCCCTGTTCTGTCAGGTGAAATCAAACCGCCAATAGTTATCTCATGTTAGCGTTTGTCGAAATTGTTTTTGACTCTTAAAGGATGGAAAACCACTCAGACTACATATAATCACCTGACTGCAACAGCAATACAACTAACCCTTGGACGACCAGACGCCACAAATGAACGAAATAAAATAGTCTGGCGCTAGGGAAAAAAGAAATGATTCCCGTCGTCGTTAAAGGGTTACTGGAGATTTTCTTGACCCTTTAGGTCCGGTGATGTCTCTTTATTTTATTTTCCCTATTTCCTGACGTTTTTTCAAACTCGATGGGTTAGATAGATTCCATGAACCCTTTCACCACAAGAGGCCCCCCCTGTGCTAAATGTGATGTAAGTAGCAACAACAGACTACCAGAAGACGTCCTCGGCTGAAGGACACTTCTGACGATGAGAGGCCACGTCTACGCTGAGTAAAATCGTCTGACCAGCAAGAATGAAACAGCTAAGATATGCTACATCCTGATAATGAAGTTGTTGCTGATTAGCCATGAGGACGGACAGCCACCTCTATGAAGAATAAAGTTAGGCTGGAACCAGAACGACAATGTCAAGATATCTCACATTCTGTACACCTTTCACTTAAACCTGGCCTAAAATTGCCATCCCTCCATCTTGAATGCTGAGCTGCAACAAAAAATTATCACTAAAATAAGATACAAGTCACGAAGAAGTGCTATGAAGAGGATGTATACCCCCAGTATAATCTTGTTCTAAAAATTACATACGGGAAATAAGCTGCAAAAATATGAAAATCTCCGCCAAGTTAATGTGAAGGAACTCGACCAATTTAGCGTCAGACTTAATAAGCCAGGTAAGAAGGAGCAGGTGCACAGAGAGAGAGAGAGAGAGACAGACAGACAGAGAGAGACAGACAGAGAGACGCTATAATCACTTTCTGTACACCAAAACCACCAGCACCACCATCATTACTACCACAACCATTACCACCGCCACAACCATTACCACTACCACCACCAATACCAACACCACTACCACCGCTACCAACACCACTACCATCACCACTACCATCACCAAAATCACCATCACCACCACTACCACCACCACCCACCACAACCATCATCGCCATTACCTTCACATTCTTTTATTAATGATCTCGGTTAGTCCTTGTCGCTTCACGCTGTTCTGTCTCTATTATTTAAGCCTTGGGGAACATCGCCTCTTCTCGTTACTGCTTAACTTGGGTGCTAATCTAATTTCCCTCGCCTATAAAACTACAAGGTCTCGCGTCTACAATCACTAGGCTATATTCATACGGGCTGAAGGACGAAATGACACTCCTAAGCTGAACTAAAGAGGCAGAGGCATGATAGCATAGAATGTTCACATTTTGGGAGGGTTCACAGGGATCATGGTGATAATGAAGTTCTTATATCTGTGTAATTTGTAAACCCCATGAGGAGAGTTGTTGGAGTTGCTACTGTCCTTGTTGCTCCAAGCTGATCTGAATGTGAACCCATTGGACTCAGACTGAAGCTACCCTCCTCTTGCGTCTACCTTTCTGCTCTAGGGAGGAGAGGGGGGGAGTTAAAGGACGTTTGTACATCCGGAAAATGCAGCCCGTTCGATTATACCTGTAACACCGCGATGAGAGTAAAGTGTGTTTGGCATCTCGCTCTCGGGACTGCAACGCGCCATGTCAGTCAGCCGCGCCATAACGCTCATAACTGTTCCGTAAATAACCCTCAGATACTGGGGATTTGCGGGCACCTTCGTTATGTCAATTTTAACCCCTGCAGTACCATGACGGGAATATAATTTTATTCTCGTAACAGCCAGACAATTTTACTCACCCTCGTCTTGAGAGTTATAAACAGTCTTCATTATCAGTGCAATTTCTCTTCAGATTATCCTTGTTGCAGCAGATAATCTTATTGATCTTAAGGGGGATCTCTTGTAGCGAAGGGATTAGTGAAAGCTATATGTAATCCCTTCAGGTCGGAAAGCCTTTCTAAGCTGAATAAAATCGTCCGGCAGTAGCAACAAAAATAATAAACAAGGCGTCATCGTAGAGAAAACATTACAACCCCCAAACTGTAATGAAACGCCATATATCTCTATTTTTCAGTTATAAGACTGTTTTGGCGACCGAGGACCGTCTTCATGGGGGTTTAAGAGGCGCCCAGGCATCTCTTCCTCACCAGTATATTTCAACATACAGCACGTTGATATGCCATGTTATGTTATTTAATCACACTGGGGGATGTAGCCTTGGTATATAGATAGATAGGTATTGAATATGATGTAAACTGGGTACAAGATAATATTAATCAATACAGTCTGAGAAGTCTTTCGTAATAAAGTACCTGTATATAACTGACAGTATCAAGATAAAAGCTTAAGACGTCACCAAATTAAACAGATTGACAGAGTCAGTTTCTAAGACCTGAGCAATATTTCCTTCCTAAGCTATGTAAAATCTTCTCTCGGTAGGAAGCATACAACTCGAGTGGCTGTTCAGAGAGCACGGCGACACCGCGTCCCAACTTTGATCTTGATATGTGATCGATCTGCTCCAAAATCCGATCACTTCCCATTTCCATACACACAGTACGAGCATGTGGAGTGTCTGGTCCACTTTGGATCAGGCATTGATGTGAACTTACCCTATCCCAAACTTTAAACTCGACCAATGTCCTTGATCTCTGCAATCAAGCCAAAACAGAATTACCTCTTCCCAGACCCACACACAATATATGTACCAATAGCGATATAAATCGGATCAGACATCCATGAGATATTATGTTAACACTGATACATATCAACTGACTCGATCATTACAGCTACGCCTTCGGCCTTGCTCATAATGTGGCCTCATCTCACTGGAGGGGTTTATATTAAGTTTCAAGTTGCTTATCCAAACTATATCAACAGTGGGAGACACGGTGGTTCGATGTTAGTCTGCTCGTCTTATGATCTACGCGTCCCCTAAGACAGCCAAGCCGTAGGGAACATGTAAAATGCGTGTTAGTGATAGTTACTCTCATTCAGTTGCATATGTTCATACCCTGTTGATTCAAATCGATAGCATGAAAACCATCACAATTCTTCAGCACTCTCATTCCCCCTTCCTACTCTGCCAGCAAGGAGAAGAATGAAGTCTGTTTACCAGTCTCCCTCCGAGAAGGTCCGGTCCGCCTCATGGACTGTTACAGAGTTGTTACAGTAAGAGCTTTATCGATATGAAAGATGTAAATATATGCAAAAGACTGTCACGATATAAAATGCAAAACACCTCACGGAGAACACGGCCTTGTGAGGACTGAGTGAGAGGGCGTCCATGGGTGTTATTCTCGTCGACTAAGGACACACTTTAACACCTTTTCCTTAAGTACTCATTGTGCATGTTACACGAAGGAAGTTATGCTAGGAAGTCTTCTCAATCGACGAGAATACGACGCCTAAGCTGAAGAGAATACTGGTGTCCCTGTGTGGCGGCCCTTGACGTTAAACGACCCGTGGGTGGAGATATTCGTACCTCACACACCCACACCTTTTGTTTGTGTCAACTTTCAAACGTACTCGGCAATTACCTCAGTGTAATGATCTCGTTGTGTATTACCTGGAAAATCGTGCCTGGATTTTATTTTTGTTTTTCCTTTTTACGCGTTCGATTCAGTACAGACTCAACAGCCCGTTCCCCAAGGCCCAGCAGTCCCCCAGCGTAGCACACACAAGCACACACACACACACACACACACACACACACACACACACACACACACACACACACACACACACACGTATATCACTACTTCGGCACTAACACCCACCGCCCACAATGAATGCGTGCTACTATTATCCCATAAAGGACCGCTGTATTGATATTAATGGGAGTATTCTTACGACAGGTCGGTAGTCTTACAGTAGATTAGTAAAGTCTGTTTTAACGAAAATTCAAAGTCATAAACTGAGCTCTGTCGCAGCCGGGAATCAAACTCGCATCCATTAGAACAGCAGACCACCTCTCCAGTGACTCGGCCACCACTTCCGCAGTGTTAAAGAAAGACTGATTTATTTGTTTAGCACAGTACCTCAGTTCTACAATATCTGGAAATGCCACCAGGCGTTTACTTTGTCCCAACTTTCAAACGTACCCGACGATTAGTTTGAATAATAATTAGTTTTTTATTATCTGGAAACTGTGCGTGGATATAAAATACTGATTTTCCTTTTCATCCAATGACATATTTTATATTTTATTCACTCCATCTCCAGACGATTGATTCAGCAAAGAGAGAGGTCTCCAAGCAGTGAAGGGGTTTAACTAAGGCTACATCTAAACCTTCTAGTTCCAAGAGTCTGCCTAGATCTGAACCTAACCGTCTGGAAGTCGCAAGAACAAAATGATAAGTACATCATCGTTTTGAAGGAGTTAATACTGCTAGACGATGTTATTTAAATAAGTGTGCATAGCGGCCTGAAAGTGTTCCCGTTGCTAAAAGTCGAGGACCTTGGATACCTGACAGAGTGTTTCCGTCCGTTCGTCGATTCGTTTGTTCTCGCTAAACGAGTCATAGTTATTAACCAATTTTAACTGATGTGTCAAATGAATCCTCTCAAGCTGACGATGTGCCCTCGTCTTAGTGATCGACACACTCAGGTCAGCCCCAAGGTCACAGTGATCCCCCCCCCAAAAAAAAAAAAATAAATAATAATAATAATAATAAGTCAAGCCAAAGAGCAAGCTTCTTTACGGAGTGTAGGCGTAAAATTGGTATGACTGGCAAAGGCATTCATAATACTAATTTATGCTCTTATCGCAATTTTGTACTGAAAACTAGGAAAGTACAAAATAAATAAATAATATAACTGGAGGCCCCTAAGGAGGAATCACAACAACCGCGAGCCGAAACATATCTAGCGGGTCTCGGAATATGACCTTGACCTTGACCTACTTTCACAATGGCGATGGCTGTCGGCGGCCCTGGTGGGAATTTTACTTCCAAAACCGTCAGACAAATTTTATTCTGCTTGCAGGGAGACCTATCGTGCTGAAGAACTAAAAACCAACCACCAATAACACTTTGATATGATGTACGGGGTGGACACTGTACACGGTGATCCACACACATCGCTCCACTTCCACTCCACCGGGTAGTTTCTTGTGTGTTGTGTGGACGGCTCTGTGTAATCAGCATCAATCCTGTGCCATTTGTTTACATCCTACTCCCACTGCCACAACTACGCCCACACCAGCCGACTGAACACCCAAGAGACTACCATGTGCGTTTCTAGTGTAGTGCTATTTATGGATCACTCTTCCTTTTTTTGGTCATTCTTGTCACCACCAGACAATTTTAGGACAAGAAAGCAGTCATGAATAAGTTACACGTATGCTGATCGCTGACGAGGATTGCATTGCTGAACGACTGCAACACCTGTATATGCATTATCGTCCTCTTATTACGTCATTATCTTAAAAATTTTCGCTGTCAGAGCACTTAAACCCGAGTCCAAGAATGCAGTGTGTGTGTGTGTGTGTGTGTGTGTGTGTGTGTGTGTGTGTGTGTGTGTGTGTGTGTGTGTGTGTGTGTGTGTGTGTGTGTGTGTGTGTGTGCGGTGTGGTGTGAGGTCTTGACTTTGTGTGGTGTGGTGTGGCTTCGGAAGTCGCAAAGGTATACGGAAGTGAAGAGTCCGAAAATCGTTGGTAAGATATAGACTGACTGAGCCTCTCCTAAAGGTCCTCCGGCATGTAAAACTGAAAACAAAAATAAAACAGTCGTAAGAGGTGCCAGCAAAAATGTGCAGCACCTTAAATCCTTCGTCAATGAGGCTCTTGATATTCTCGGCCTTTCCATTCATAAAAGCCGATAACAGGGCATAACAGAATTGCTAGTCATATATTTCCTTTATGGCATTGTTGTCATTCTTTTCAATATCCTTGCCGCAGACTGCAGTGCATGAAACGCCATTATGGTCATAACACCGATATATTGTCTCTAATAACATGCGCTGTACTGCTTTCAACACTCAAGTTCCTGCGACGCATTTCTAGTCGAATAAAATCGGCTGACGTTGGCTGCAATATGGTACTAGAGCTGTACCGACCATGAGAAGGTTAAAGACAACAGGATCAACACTCTCAGACCGTTATGGTCATTACTAACTGAATGAATTGTTAACGTTAGCTATAAAAGAACACTCGAGTTGCCCCGTCCATGAGAGGAAGAAGGAACTAAAGAACTAAAGAGGAAGAAGGAACTAAAGAACTAGAGGAAGAAGGAACTAAAGAACTAGAGGAAGAAGGAACTAAAGAACTAGAGGAAGAAGGAACTAAAGAACTAGAGGAAGAAGGAACTAAAGAACTAGAGGAAGAAGGAACTAAAGAACTAGAGGAAGAAGGAACTGAAGAACTAGAGGAAGAAGGAACTAAAAGCTAGAAGCCTACAAGACTGTTCCCTCCAACAAAAAACAAGAACAAGATAACAGAGAGCCAAATTCAAGATCTGTTCATTTTGCGATGGCGGGACAAACTGAGTATACTTTCAGCATCCATACAGTATTCAAAAATAACCGAGTAAGGAAGACGAGGTAAGAGAATAGTGAGGGCCCCAGGTCATTACCACTCTCAGGCCCAAGGACGCTACCATATTCATGAATGAGGGTTTTTATGTGCATGGTGGCGGTATAATAGTAGTGGTTATGGCGTTATGGTGGCGAGGGCGGCCTTCTACAACACAGGGGCAATGAGGGAGAGGAGATAAAGCATGATGATGACGGCAAATTTTTATGACGAAAAAATAATGACAATAAATAGAAGGATTACTTGTGGCAAAATGTTTTTAATGTATGTTGGAATTCCCACCATGAAGATCAGTGATGTGGGTAAGTTGCTGGAGATCATTAAGGTTATAAAGTAAGTATACGTTGGCTAAGCAGGTGGAGCTGTGAATGGAGAGGTGAGCCAAAGATGGTACTGAATGTTAAGTACTCCTACAATGGATATAGGCCTACTGAACTGCCAGGAATGCCGAGAGTCGTTCGAAAAAACACTTTATGGTGACAAACTATACATGTTCTACTGAGCTTTGTTAAATACTTGATAAACCTCGGTGGAGAGAAAACTTGTCGATGTTAATAAACGCTTGTTGTCAAATAATGTTATCAGAAAATGTAGACTTCAAAGAAAAAGAAATATAATGTGCTTCACATGAAAAATGACTAGACGGATATTGGTACTCTGAAAAATAAAGGGGAAGGACAATATATACTTTTTTTTCTTTTTTTTCTGAGGGGGGGGGGATGGGGGAAGGTCTAGTACTGTAGGTTAACTGGATGGGGCCAAAAAAAGGCTTCTATCCGAGGGAGTAGTTGGGGTTTATTATTTGTATAATATCAGTCAGGGCCGAGTGAGCCTGATCACCGTCATCTTAAGTTATATACCAAGACTAAGTAGCCCAGACCTAGTCCCATACGCTCCTGAAAAAAAAAAAAAAAAATCATCATATTTTTCTCTTGCCCCATGTGGGTTGACTTGGTGTTGCAGGTGGACAAAAATTCACTTTTAGAAATTAAACTAACTCATCTGTTCCCGTACAAGATACAGTACAGTATATCATGAAGGGAACGAGGTATTTTGGTGAGGGATACGAGCCATTTGTTGTTGCGCATGGCGATTTAGTGCGAGCCGAATTCGCTATAGTCTTTTTTTTTTTTTTTTTTTTTTTTTTTTTTTGGGCTAGATGAGGTTAGTCAAACACGATTCCGACGACCTAAATCATCAAATCAACACCGATGCAAAAAAAAAAAAAAATGGAAAAGAGAAAACGGCGGAAAAGAAAGAGTCCTTCATGTAAATATTGACGCTACATCCCAGTGGCGACACCATCCACACTACCGCACTTTTCTTGATTGAATCGCTTTAGCAACAGCACCGGGGACGTGTTGACAATTTTCTTTCATCCTCTTCGGGCAAAGGAGGTCATATTTATTTTATTCATGTCTGTATCGATATTATCCAGTTAAGGAGGGCGTCCAAGTAGTGAAGGAAATAATGTAAGCTATATCAATCTCTATTTCGAAATAATTTTCCTAGGCTGCTGCTGTTGCTGTTGATGATGATGATGATGAATATAATGATGATGATGATGATGAGAGCAAAAACACCCAATACAAAGGAGTTTCTTCACCTGACGCCTCAATACCGCTAATTGTTGATACTGGCACTGTATTGGTTTGGCCCTACCTTCCATCTTCCCACTTTTGCCCCTTCCTCCTCTTTACCTACCCATCCTCACCCCAAACCCCTCTCCTATTTCTCCCTTCCTTTCCTCTTTATCCCGCCCACCTCCTTCCCCTTTCCACCTATAGCTACCCACCCTCACCCACAGTACTCCTCTGTTTCCTCCCTCCACCCCCACCCCTCTCCTCTCCTCCCCCTCTCGTTACTCCTTTCCTCTGGTTTACCCCATCCCAACTCTCACTCCCTTCGCTCTGATTACCGTCCTCCCAGTCACCAAACTTTCCTCCAGTTTCCTTTCTTCTTCTTTCCCTAAGTTTTCCCCTCGTACCACTCGCCAACCCCACAATCCCTCCCCCTTTTCCCTCTTCCTATTTCCCAACCCCCTCCCACCTCCCAGTAACCTCACCACCTCCCCTCAACCTGGCTACGTCCCCACCTCGTTACAGTTCCTGCCACACAGGTGACTGCGCTGATGTTTGCCTGGTGATAACTGTGTAATTACCGACGCCTTTGTCACCCCGAAACCCGACCCACCTTCCGGCCCGGCACGCTATTGGAAATCCATGGCCGCCCGAATGTCACCATTACTTGTCTTGTACACCCAGATGGTTGTGTGCCTCGCCCGCTAAAGGCGTCAGGACATATGACAATAAGGAAGTTTTTTATTTCTTTCACTCTTTCTTCCGTTGTGTCTTACGTTTTACTTTTCAGCCTGATGGCAAGGCCTCTTTGTCATCATTCGTTTTTCATAAAATACTTACATCACCTAATCCTGTGTTGCCCCATGAGGAGCACAGAAGCCCGGGGCTAGGCAAGTCAGTCCTGATATCTAAGATGAGAGTGATCAGCCTCACTCATCCCTGGGTGGCATTACGTGAGCAATAAACCTCAACCATCCCTTGGATATACACCTGAACAGGCTTAATCCGACTGGAGCACCTTAATTACCCACTTAACCACCAGGCATCGTAAGTTGGTTATATGGTTACCACCCAGCGTAGTAAATGGTTTCCTGGTGTACAGGAAACCAGCTGGCTTGCCACTCAGTGCGGAGTCACCGGTAGACAGAAGGAAAAGGAAAGAATAAAGGAAAGAAAGACAGAAGAGGAAGGACGGAAAGAAGGAGGAGAGGAAAGGGCAGTCACCCGAGAGCAGCACTACATCGAATGACATAGTGAAAATCAAAAGATCTGCTTAAATTTTTAGAGGACAACACATTTCACTCTCACATTAAAAAGGAAAAAATTTATATAAATCCAACTGGAACCCTCATCCTACTTTACTATCTCATTTTAATTACTGCCATGCGATTCTGTTCAGCTGCAGAGAAACTTCGAAGTCACAATGCGATATAAATGCTTCCAGAATAAGCAGAGACAATAAAATAGGAAAATGGAGTGTAATTTTTTCAGTTCTTTTTTTTATGTAAATTTTTTTTTATGCATATTCCAGTCACCACCACCACCACCACAACCACCAGCATTACCACCAACACTACCATCTACATTACCACTAACACTACCACCTGCATTACCACCAACACTACCGCCAGCATTACCACCACCACCAGCATTACCACCACCAACACCACCACCAGCATTACCACAACCACCACCGCTACCACCACCACCACCACCACCAGTCACAACATTACCACCACTACCACCAGCATTACTACCACCATCACCACCACCACTACCACACCAGCATCATCTCTACAGCACCACCACCGCAAAACCCAGTCACCGCCATTAAACACTACCACCGCCATATAATTAGGCTTTGACACAGTTCCTACACGATATAATTAGGCTCTGACACAGTTCCTAGACGATATAATTAGGCTCTGACACAGTTCCTGGACGATATAATTAGGCTCTGACACAGTTCCTAGACGATATAATTAGGCTTTGACACAGTTCCTAGACGATATAATTAGGCTCTGACACAGTTCCTAGACGATATAATTAGGCTCTGACACAGTTCCTGGACGATATAATTAGGCTTTGACACAGTTCCTAGACGATATAATGAGGCTCTGGCACAGTTCCTGGACGATATAATTAGGCTTTGACACAGTTCCTAGACGATATAATTAGGCTTTGACACAGTTCCTAGACGATATAATTAGGCTTTGACACAGTTCCAAGACGATATAATTAGGCTCTGACACAGTTCCTAGACGATATAATTAGGCTTTGACTCTCTACGCCTCCTCCTCACAGACGGCATCGACGCCTAGGATCGTATTCTAGGACAAAACTAACACTGAAGACAATTTCACTCCTCGCTTTTACGTGACCCTCGTGTAGATATTTTTTAGACGAGATTGTTCAGTTGTTTATCCATGCAGCTACAGCAGTCCATTATATAAAGCCGACATTGATCAAAATACCTGGATTAGTTTTGAGTGACCTCGCATGAAAGGCACCTTGAATGACTTTTAAAAATCTACACACCACACATGGGAGGTCGTTATTAAAAAGATCCAAGCCTCAATAGATTAGGCTAAGTAGATGTCAAAGATTTACACCACAACTAAGAAAGGCAAACTAAATTATGGCTATAAATAAGACAAAAATAAAAATAAAAATACAATTCACTTCTACTTGCACGCGTTAGTACCCAAGCATACCTCCATACTACTTAAAAAACTCTGGACAATCTCCGGAGACACACACAAAAATGCATATTATCAAATAAGCATAGATATTACATATAACTAAACGTAATAGCACGATGGCATTGGCTAATCTTCATATCACCATGCATACAGCTACATATCACACATACATACATATATACAACATGCATACTAACATTCTTACATATAAACTTTTCTTCAAGAACATGCACACAAACACACATAATCTACATATACGTGTACATGCATACACATCTACACATATGCCAGTACTACACACACACACACACACACTTGTCACTGCAGTTCATATGGATGGTGGTGTTGCGTGTGGTCCAGGTGACGACATGAATATTGATTCATGGGGAGTAAAGAGGTGGCAGGGGAGGTGGGTGGCAGGGGAGATGGGACACAAGGAAGGAGAGCTGGGGATGGCAGGGAAGGTTAGTGGAAGGGGAGACGGGTGATAGGAGGGGAGAGTAGGGGGGTGGTAGGGAGAAGCATATGGGGATGGATGGCAGGGATGGAGGGTAGGGGGTAGTAGGGGAGAAGGGTGGAAGGGAGGCAAAGACGAAGGGGTGACAGGAGAGATAAGAAACACAAGAAGGGAGAGATCTGTGGCAGTGGGTACGAATATGGGTAGGGAGACAGACGGCAGGGGAGGGAAGGGGAGACAGAAGAGGCAAGGGAAGTTTAACAAGGGAAAGGAGAGATAAAGAAACTAGAGGAGGGTGGGAGAAAGTGAGGGAACTGTGTTAGGGCGAATGGGTGGGTTGACTTTTGAGGATTCCAGGGAAAATGTGTGACAGGGGAAGAGAGAAACAGTTAAGAGAGAGAGAATACTGGCGGGGGGAGGGGGAAGAGAAGAGACAAACAGGTGCCAGGGTGAGGAAAGAGGAAACAAGGAGAGAAAGAGAGACACGACAAGGAAGGAGGTTGATGGCAGAGGATGCGAGAGGGAAGATGGAAGAAAATAGCAGCGAGAAGTAGGGGGCTGGAGGAGAGAATCAAGTGGCAGGGAAAGGAGGTGGTAGGAGAGGCAATATGAGACAAATGACAGAGACAATGAGTGGAACAGGAGATGATAAACGGTGAATACGGGAGAAAAGAAGGCTTTGACTAATCTTAGACACTATACTTTCACTGTCCCAATCCTCATACATCCCGCAACGGTTTCTTTGCATTCAGGTCCACGGTTACGTCTCTGGACGAACTGGGACAAGGTGAAAACAAATCAAGTCCACCAGGCTGATTGACCTATGAATCGGACTTTATATTTCAGTTGCGAGCTCAATGTGCAAACCAACGCACCACCGGCTCCCCCGTGGCAAAGTGTAGGGTGTGTGGAGTGGTAAACAAGGTGGCAGGGGGAAGGGGGAGGAAACAGTAGACGGGTGGCAGAGAAGACGAGAGACAGAGAAGACGAGAGAAAGAGAAGACGGGGAAGGCTGGTGGCAGGGGAGAGGGGGAAGGGGGTAGGGAGACAAGTGGTAGGGCGAGGTAGGCGGCTGGTGGTGGTGGTGGCAGTGAGTGCATACTGCGGGCACCCTCACCCTAGCCACCTGCGTCTCGTCTCACCTGCGCCTCACCTGTCCCACACACACTTACGCACACGCTCTCTCTCTCAGATTTAATCCCCACTGGTCACTCCCCACACGTCCTCAGATAACTCTACAGCTGCTCTAACTGACTCCTGCGGGTCCCTTCTCTCCGTCTTTGTGCTTGTCCTACCCTCTGCCATTCCTGACGTCCAGCTGGAAATTTTGCCGCACCTGCCTCTTATTAACAAACCATCTCGAGTAACTTGTAAAACCTCGGCTCGACTGATGGCTTCTCTGTTTCACTCCAGCAAACACCAAATTATTTTTCTCGTCTCTGGAAAACTTTCGGTAATCTCAGGGATGAAATACAATGCGATGTATTATCCTTGTCTAACAAACTGTAATTTTTACATGAAGGAGCAACATACCCTCTTTGTATATGGTCTAAAAGCCGGACATTTCACTCTACCCGCCCTGTGACCTTGACGTCTGACCGACTGTTCTCAAAATCAAATTATTTCATATTTTACAAGTCTGGAAATATTAATATAGCGAGATTCCACCCCCTCTTTCCAGCTTGAATAATACCAGATAGTTTAACAAGAATGAGTGCCTATTGACTGCACGATGGCCAAGGAGACAATCAGTTTTTTGCTAATTACCAGTCTTCCCCTAGAATACAACTCGCTAAGACAGTGTTAGATCCGGGTACTCGGGTTGATCAGCGTCAAGGGGGGAGCAACCATTGTCTAAGAGTCTGGTCGGCGCATGAATCGAACCTGGATTCTTTCTTTTCTTATTTTTTTTTAATGCTAGGAAGAAGGAACCAAAGGCCACGAGCCCGCAATACTGTTCCTTCCAAGAGAAAGACAAAATACAAGAAAGAGCTGGATAAACGTATTAACCAATGCACTACAGCCTCTTACACAGCTTTCCACCCTACTTTCAAAAACATTGTAACGACGCTTAACCTCTGATCCTGTGAGAATTTTTTTTAAGCATATTTTTCCTTATCCTCAGGCGATTTCATTCAGCTTGGGAGTTGGTTTTCGAACAGGAGGGGTTTGATATAGCCTTAATTAACCCCTTCACCACTACAGACCCATCAAACGTTGAATGAAATCGTCTGGGAGTTGGAAAAATAAGAAATACGTCATCAGATTGAAGGCGTTACACTGAGTTTCGGAAAACAAGTGACAACGAAATTTGAAAGGCGAGCACGTATTCGGTAATTGTTATAAGATGCCATTTTTTACCGTCCTTAGTGTTTTTATAGCTTTCATGGTCGGAACAACTCTACCTGCGGTGTTCTGTCTCAACTAATTCTAGAATATTTTATACAGTTAGTCATTCGCTGGAACCTGAGAGTGTTAATACTGTCTCCATTAATACTCTCATCGCCTCGTCAACTCTAGCCACTGAATTGGCCTAACATTTGACGATTATCTTCAGCTGGAGACGTGATATTGGACCCTGAGACTGTTGAATCCTCAGTGCATTGCAAACACACACACACACACACACACACACACACACACACACACACACACACACACAGAAAGAGAGAGAGAGAGATACACACTCGTATATATTTTTGACGAACCATATCACGCTATGACTATGCATATTTTTATATATATGTTTACTGTCGCCTAAAAAAAAAAAAAAAAAAAAAAAATCCAGTAACAAACTATCTGTCCTTCCAAGCAGGCGATATATGTCCCATAACTTAGTGTTCTGTAAAAATTTATTGTTGGCTAAAAACATTCTTGTGAACTACTGTGTGCTAACAAGTTGTGAAGCCTGGTCTGGGGTAGGTAGGGGTGGTAGTAGGACTGGCGTGAGTGTGTGGTATTAACTGTTGCCACTTTATGACCCGCCTCACTTAGCAACACTTCTCTGCCGGATTATCCTATGCTAAAAGGTTTTTTCATACATGAGGGATTGAGTGGCGAAGGTGGTCATGCAACGAGCGGTCATAACTCACGTAACCATTTAACCGCTACATAAAATATTGGTGTTATAGCCACGAAACGCAGAAATGGTCATATGCTCGTAGAATTAGGCGGCTTTATGCAGCACTTCTTCATACATGCATATCGTGATACATATGGCAGTGTTCTATACTTGTAAAGGTCAGGATTTTTTTTTTTTTTTTTTACCTCTAACGTCTCCTGCAGCAGTTCAGGAAGTTCCCTAACAATGAGGTCTATTCTCAGACCCTCATTCCACGTTTTCCTTGGTCTGCCAGAAGGGTTGTCCAGCTTTAGGTCTGCACAGCGCTTCACCGTGTTACTCTTAAATATTCACTCATCAGGTTCAGGCCACTTCAGTTTATCCGTGTCCATCACCCCTAACACTCTCAGTGCCCAAGGGTTCTCCTAAATTTGCACACATTTTGTATCTCATAGTGGCACTACATATCCATATATCCATATTTCTTTCTGCGTAAGTCTGTGAACATCTTCCTCTTATACCGTCCATGTTCTGCAGCCAACCAATATCACAATTCTCACACAAGAAGCATGAGGTCTCCCTTTCTTAGATATAGAGACCATTCACTGCCACGACGAACAACGGCTCTTTAAACATCTTCCGACCACTTCCAATCCTTGCAACTGAGCTAGCTACTGCACCATCTCTTGAGCTAATCGTATCCTCCAACTATCATCATTACATCAGTCTCCTCCATCCTTGTCTGAGCCACGCTACTGTACATTTATAATTAGCTATACCTTTGAATCAACTTTTCATGCCGCTACATGGTATTCAGCCACCCTCAAACACCAGACAAAGTGGAATTACTACCAACACCTTTCCTGCATTCAGCACTCGCCGCCAACATGCCTCTGTCCACCCAACAAAGCCAAAATCCTTGTCTTCTCTAAGTATATTCTCAAACCTGTAGACTGCATACCCTCCCTCCACACCCCAAGTACCTCTATGGCAGCCTTCTTGCTATCAGTAATCAGCACCAAACCATAAGCATACAACAACTCCCCAGACCTCAAATCCCACGACAGTACTTCAAGCACCGTGAGAAAGAGAGGAGTACTCGAGACAGAACCCAGATACACACACATCTTTACCAAACTCCTCCTCTCTACTCCACCTGCTGTCGCACTTGATGTTGAACGTCAGTGGTTTGATTACCACGCGGACCAACCACTCTTCCAGTCGCACCTTTTTCATTGCTAACTGTACAAACTCTCTGGGTACCCTATCAAATGCTTTCAACAAATCTACAAACATGAAACTGTTTTTTTTTTTTTTTTCATGAACTTTTGTAACTTTCTGACTACAAGAGTAACCTCTTCCGCACGTCTAGTATGTATAAATCTAAACTGAATCTCATCAGTTTCCATATTCTCCTTGATCACGCTTTCTCTATTCTATCACTGTCAAATCCAGCAACTTCAGACCCCTGCAGCTGCTACAGTCAAGTGCATCTCTCTTCATATTTTCTTAGAGTCATTTATGTTTTATTTTATGTCAACATACACTACATAATATATTAGAGAATATGAACCACTCTAGCCAATGATTTTTTTTTTTGTGCAATTCAATCACGATAACACCAGACGATTTTCACCAAGTATTATATTCAATTATAGTAGTGAAAGAATTAACCTTGGCTATGGCTCACCGTTCAATTCACAGTCTCTCTGAAACAGTAAAGTTCTTTCTAAAATAGCAAGAACATTATATAATACACTAAATTAGTAAGGAAGTAGTGCTGGGGGAGCCACGGTAACAGACGAAATTACCGACCACATTATTTAAGTCTAAGATAGCGAAGGCGAAGGCAAACCCGCACTATCCGACACCAGTACTGAAACACACGATGGAAAATAAAAGAGCCTGACCTTTCTGCCCCGCTGCTAACTGCGTTACGTAAAGTGGAATTAGTCTATTTTTTCTTATCCTCTCAGGGGCTTTAAAATTGGCCGTCATAAATAAGGGCCTTCTCCTTATCTCCGCGCCTTACGAATATAAGATCCGTATTTATAAATGATCCTAACCCATCTTCACTTCCCTTCAGGCATCTTTTATATATCCTCACTGTTCACCACTAGCTTTCCTTCATCATTCTTCACACATTGCTCACCTATGATATCCCTGTTTTACCTATTCATCTGATTTGCCACCTTATATATCATAACATTCCTTTCAACACTATTTAGGTTATCCAGTATAAGTCTCTGGGACTCAGATTTTGCCCTGTATACAACATTTTTAGCCCTAGGCTCGGCAGCTAAGTATTCCTCGCTGTTACCATCACTTTTCCATTCCCGGAAAAGCTTTTTCTCCTTAACTGCTGCTTCTTCACCCTCATCCCACCACCATATTACTTTATGTCTTGGGGGGTCCCTTGTCCATCCACATACTCAATCAGTGACTCATCAGGAGATTATTCAGAACTCTATACTGTTCATTAACACTTCTGTCACCAACTCCCTGTTCAGCCATCACGCTACTCATCTCGCTTGGTTTTTCAACTTTCATATTTTCCTCCTAGGTGCAGAGGTCCTCTTCATCACCACTTGCTTCTTAAGCACCATGTCACATATCAGTAATCTGTGCTGCTACACACACTCTTGGCTCCCTAAAACTTTAACATCCCTTACCAACATACTGAGATACATAACGAGATATGTAGTAAGATCCATACTGATACACTCTGAAAAACACACTGATAATATATATATACTGAGAAGCATTGTAAGGTACATAGTAGGAGGTATACAGACACTGGTATGCACACTTATAATGAGATACATACGATATACCGAGATACATACTGATGCATGGAGATACATACTGAGATATACTGAGACAAATACTGATCCATAAGGAGATACACCGTGATACATAGTCATATTTTTGCATCTTCTCACATTTTTTTAGGAGGGAGTGATGATGATGATGATGATGATGATGATGATGATGATGATGATGATGATGATGACGATGATGATGATGACGATGATGATTTTTTTTTTTTCTGTACTTTCTTTTTCTTTGTTTCTGTCTCACGCCATCATTAAGCCAGCTATGAAGACTGGGATGATGATGATAGTGATAAAAGCAACACGTCTTCCACACACCCCTAGTACACCTGGTTGTGATGTAAGGTTGTGTTGTGCTGTGCGGCGACGTAACTGTACTGTGAAGCCCCCAACTTTTCAGTCATCTTGGCGTGACGATGTTGTGTAAGACGGAGGTGTGGTGGTAGGGACACTTGCTACCCCACCACCATAGACAAAATTACCAGCATTAACCACGTCAGCCCGAGGATGTCTTTTGGGGGCTTATCCTGACCATTAGCAGACGATTCTATGCAGAGTTAGTGTTTTTCGAAGTGGAGGATTTAGATATAGCTTACATTAGCCCTTTTCCTGAGCTAAATGAAATCGTCTGAAGGACCCAGAACACAAAACATGTCATCTGGGTAAAGCGGTTAACGAAAGCTGGCTCTTTTGATGGTATGGATAATCTGGAAACTAATATGCCCAAAGGATCATCTACTTATTAACAGCCGATGCTATTGCTAAACTTGGGCATTTTATTCAGGCTACTTCAAACGATGTTGTAATGGCATGTGGGTAGTAACACTCTGTATGTGTCTATGTACGAGTATGTACTGAAGCCTGAATAATGCACGCTTCTGACGGAAGTGGACAGCTCTGCATTCCACGTGCAAGCAGTGTTTTACAGGTATTGGAAGACCACCGATCCGCAGCCATTTTATATATATATATATATATATATATATATATATATATATATATATATATATATATATATATATATATATATATTCTCTTATTCTGTTTGATAGATTTTACAGTCATTAAGCTTTACTATGCTACTCAAATTCCCTTTGTGTTAAACGTTATAGCGATAAAATTTTCCATTCTGCGTCACTTTGATCTGTGTCAACTGTTATAAAGACAAAATTTTACCATTCCTCTGTAAACGTATTTATGATAAATGGTTTTACAAATTACCGCACACCAAGAGGTAAACTTGCCTTTATTAATCTGTAAGTAATTTATTGCTGAACATAACAGCGTCAATACTCGATCCAGGACTGGGCAGGCCATTACAGTAAGTATCAGGAGTAGGTGTAATGGCGATTAATTATCAGCAGTTATCCTAATGACCCGAATATATCACAGTGCGTTGCGCCGCTAATAGTTACAAATGCCCGCCAACTTGCCATTTGCTTCTTAGGGTCATGCAGAGAACACATAATTCTGTTCCACTCTCATCGACCTGTTGGCTCTGCCGCCACAAAAACTCGGCCTCTTTAACCCTGTCGGTACGATAGCTTTTTTTTTTTTTTCTTACTGTACTTTTCTTTTTTTACTCAGGGCACCATCAAACAATTTTCTTCATGTAAGGAAGGACATGTGACAGGTAAGGTTGTAAAGAAAGCTATAGCCAAACCCCACCAGTTTTAAAAATATCTCGTAAGCTACGGTTATCCAGCAGTTTCTATCCGGTCCATTACGTAACTCAACTGAATATTTCTCATTTATATTTTGTTTATATATATTGGTATCCAAATGAACCCCCAGTATGTAATTAACTGCATCTCATCCTTTTTATTGTCAGTGACCCGAAGACAATGATTTAATTGCAGTGGATAAAGACTTGCAGTGTAACAAAGCGTAAGTTATGCTCTTGGATAAACTTTAGCGCTCTTGACTCTCACAAACTTGCATTATAAGAAGAGTGTAACCAAGTCTTGAAAGTAAAGTTCGGACCTACGGCAAAGTAAGTTAAGCAGCCCTGTCCTAGGATGAACAAAACCGTTTAACAGTTGCAAAAAATATCATGGTAGTGAAGGGGTTTCTGTGGCAAGAGAGTCATTGTCGTGTGAGTTACGAGGCGCCATCCGCTTTATGGCAGCTCCCCGGCCCAAGGTACACATTGGCGGCAAATACCTGCAGCGGCTCGGAGACAGGCCGTGCGTCATGCGGCAAGGATTAAGGGGTTTGGCTATGCACCGCCTTGTTCCTATTGACTGACGCTAAACTGGTACGGGGAAAACGATGGGCTAGGACTGCGGCAAGTGAAGGTGGGGGGGAGTGGGAGGGTAAGAATGAGATTATGAGTGGGGGTGGGGGTGGGGGAGGTAAAGGGGAATGCGAGGGTAAGGGTGAAGAGGAGCGGTAAGGTAAAAGCAAGCGTGAGGGTGAAGAAAAGTGGGAGGCTGAGGGTAAGAAGGAAGGTAAGAGTGACGGTGACGGTGGGAGTGGGGGTGAAGGAGAGGGTGAGGGTAAGGACAGGGATGAAGGGGAGTGAGATGTGAAGGGTGAAGGGTGAATGGTGAGGGTGAGAGTGAATGGCAGTGGTTGTGGAAAGACAAGTGTGAGGGTGATGGGGTGAAATCTAAGAACCTGCAGTCATGACATCGACGCCCACGAATGGGCCAAGAATTTAGGTCAGGTATGCAGAACACTGCCCGGCTGAGGGTGTGGTTTAATCCATTATCATATGTTACCTGCCTGTATACGTGGTGTTAACGAGTGTCAGTGTATCAGGTTATGTTGTGGGGAGAGAGAGAGAGAGAGAGATGAAACTGAGGAATAGTCAGCTGGCTGGGAGCCGTTACCCTTCTCTGGGACACGATGAATGGGGGAAATTTCTAATAAGACGGAAAGATGCTACTTGCCAGCCAAAAGAGTATGCCAAGGCAGCGTGTGAGCAGAGAACCTTAGCTCTTGAAACTAACTGGAGGGACTCTGTCAGGATTATACGCCTTTTTGTCACTGACGTCAGAGAGGGCAGAAACTTTATCTTAACAAACTTCAGATGGAAAACAGCATCGAATCATCCAAAGTAGGATTTTATTTTTTTTTTTTTTTTTTTTTTTTTTTTTTGTCCAACTCAGCTTCATCAGATAACTATGGGGATGGCTACAGATCCACCAGAATGGACAGACAAAAATGCAGGCAAAGAACGAATGAAATTATTGGAGATTTTTTTTTTTTTTAAGTTCCCCCAAATGAGAAGAGTATGTATTCGAAAGTTAATATCATTTAGAAAAGATGAAGATGCATTTAAATTGGTTCGGCGCCTCTGATCGCATAAGAGCGTAGTATGAGGAGACTGCCGGAAACCTGTGCCTGAGCAGACCGTGGCTGTGGCGACGGTGGTAGTGGTGGTGGTGGTGGTGGTGGTGGTGGTGACGGTACCGTTGCTGAATGCCGACCGACCATAAACGCTCTGTGATGGGCTTGCTAATTATTCCGACAATGCATGCTTATTTTGATGAGACAAATTTAACTTGTTTCTACTGTTTTACATTTAATTTGTATGTAATTTGTAAGCATGAGACAAATTTAACTTGTTTCTACCATTTTACATTTAATTTGTATGTACTTTGTATCAGATTAAATATAAACTGTGATGTAAAACTGACTGACTGAATAACTGATTGACTGACTGATTGACACTGCGGGTAGGTGGCCTGACTCACTGACCACCTAACACCTTTTCCTAAACGATTTATTTTGTTTATTACACCTTTCCGTCCTCTTCTGTGTTACGAAAATCCTTCCAATATCACAACACTCTTAACGCACAGAATTATATTAACCAGAAGGTATCCAAAAATAAATCGCTAAGGACGGGGTGTTTGGGAGCTTCCTTAACTGCCCAAAGTGGTTGTCTGAAAGGACGTGAGTTCGATTCCAGGCTGGGGCAGGGAACAGTGTGGTGATGTGATTTTTTTTCTCTTTTTTAATACTATATTCCACAAAACTCACTGATATGTTATAAAAACACCTCCGACTTCACACGTATTCAGCATGGATGGTCTGTATTAGCACCGTGGGGGGGACAGGCGAAGGTGGGCGATAAAGTAGGCGGACAACTGAGCCTCAGGGATCAAACTATCTAATCTAAACCCAGAGTTAAAAAAAAAAAAAATAAAAGGAGCTACTTAATCGGAAGCAGCACAGAAACTTCAAGGTCAAGAAGAAGCCTTGAGTCGTACTCATAAACTCTCCTAATGTTAAGTTGTAGCTGAGACTGTTTGTGTATATTTTTATCTTCACCCATAAAGCTGCCAGACACCACAAAACCAATTAGTGATTATTATAAAGTGACCGAATACGACAAACAAAACGATGTGATAATGTACATTGCTTAAGACCCTTTATAATTTTCCCTGGATCCTTTATATACTGGCTTAGATCTTTTATAAACTGGCTAGGATCTTTAATGAATTTTCCTATGATTAATTATGTTCGTTAGGATCCTTTATAATTATCCAATATTCCTTTAATAATTGCCTAGAATTCTTTATAAGTTGCCTAGAATCCTGTATAATTTGCCTAGAATCCTTTATACGCTGGCTAGGACCGCTTATAGTTTCCGTAGAATCCTTTATAAAATTAGTTAGGATCTTTTATAAACACATTCCTTGGTTACCGAGTGGCCACAAACATTTCCTCCAGCTGGTCTTGACACCTTCAGCCCGATGATGTAATTTAATCTTTTTCTTCTTCGTCTTCATCATCTTCTACTTGTCTTCTTCTTCGTCTTCATCATCATCATCATCATCATCATCATCATCTTCTTCTTCTTCTTTCTTCTTCTTCTTCTTTTATACTACCAGAATCCACAATATTAATGGGTATTTTTTTTTTTTCCTGGATAGAGCTGTGACCATAACTTGAATACCGTGTCGTGCTTGCATGAAATTCAATGAAGTTTTGTTATAAGGTAGCAACGGGCCTCCATAGTTAAATCAACCCTCTATTCTGACTACACTAGCTTTCCATTATCTTGCCTTCTGTTTCTTTATCCTTGCATAAAAAGAAAAAGAAAATGATCTGGAAGGGATTAGAGATATTCGTCAGATTTACACAAAAACCAACTTCCCCTCCAACCTCTGGGCACCTTTAGACTGTTGGAATCGTTGTCCGTAAATTACAAACCTCAGCCCGAGACCACGAGACCACCAGGCGTATTTACTGACGGAGATTCACACGTTTTATCTCTAATCTGTAGTTCTTTCATTCTCATTTGGCCTTGATTTTTATTCTTTTGCGTCTTTTTTCACGTCCCCTCAGTGGCAGAAAAAGACAGTGACGCGGCTCTACATCCTCTCCATAGCACTCATTCACGACCACCCTCATATTCTTGTGTGAATCTCGTCTTGCAACTCAGCGTTCAACATCGAGATGGCAATTATAGGCTAAGTTAAAAGCAAAAGCGTATAATATCCACACAACTGCCAGAAGGTAGTCACAAAAAAAGAAGTAAAAAAAAGAAAGAAAAATACAGAAAGCGTATATCTTCAACCCCTTCAGTATGATGACGCCCTTTCTATTACATTATTCCCATCACCACAAATTTTGTCAGGAAAACGCAGACACTTTGACGTGATCCGATCTTTATTACATGAATTACTTATCCCATTCCAGATCTCACCCCATACTTATGTGGGAAAAAAGATGATGATGATGATGATGATGATGATGATGAGGAGGAGGAGGAGGAGGAGGATTATGATGGTGATGAGGATTATTATTATTATTATCATTATTATTATTATTAAGGCGACGATGATGATGATGATGACGATGAATTACGTGCATAGTTTCGTTAAGTATGTTCAAAGTTAAATATCTGTAGCACACAAAGCACACTACTGACGAGAAAATATAAAAAGGTTGATGTAAAATATAGCGTAATCAGAGAGACGGAGGGAGGAGGTAAGGTAGCAGAACAGAGTGAGGGTGAGTAAGTGTGTTTACTAGAGTGAGGAACAAACAAAGGGATGAGGTGCTGTGTAAGTGTTGGAGGTCACACACTCACCACACCCCACGCTAATTATCACATTCACCACACGCTCACCACACACCCCTCACCACCACACACCCTATAGGATCTCTACTCATCACACACCCTTACTCCACACTACACACTTATCACAGTCATCACACTCACCACACGCTCACAACATCCTCTCACCCCTCATCACACACCCTTACTGATCACCGTATCTTTCCTTATCACCATAGATTGCAGTCCTAATTAACCACATCACACACATATCATCACAGTCACCACACATCCCTCACTCATCACACATCCTTACTGATCTCCACATCTTTACTAATCACCGTATGCTGTACTCCTAACTTATCACCACAATCACCACACATCCCTCACTAATCACCACAATCACCACACACTCCTCACTAATCACCACAATCACCACACATCCCTCACTAATCACCACAATCACCACACACCCCTCACTAATCACCACAATCACCACACACCCCTCACTAATCACCACAATCACCACACACCCTTCATTAATCACCACAATCACTACAAACCACCCACTAATCACCACAATCACCACACACCCTTCATTAATCACCACAATCACTACAAACCACCCACTAAACACCACAATCACCACACACCCCTCACTAATCACCACAATCTCCACACACCCTTCACTAATCACCACACACTCCTCACAAATCACCACAATCGCCACACACTCCTCATCAAACACCAAAATCACCACACAGCCTTCAGACGGATGGAAGAATCGAGTTTTGCTGCGATAAAAAACAATAAAGCTTTGTCTCTAACTATTACTCTTTTTATAAACACTCCTAAGCTTAACTCCCTTCAAACCAATGGCATATTTTTCAACTTATTCTTCTTGTGCCCAGACGATGTTACTCAGCTTAAGGGGAAGACTTCTCGAACTGTAAGGGCAAGACATCGCCTTCATTAACCCACCCCTCACCTCAATACCCCACCAAAGCTGAATAAAATCGTCTGGAGGTAGCAAGAACAGACTCATGAATCACGTCGCCGGATGCAAAAGGTTAAGCTGTGTATAAGTCTGCCTATGAATAACTTTTGTCTTCATTCAACCTAAGAGTTCATGAAGCGCATATCTAATCCCAGTAGTTCGAAATTTTAATCATGAACAAGATAAAATTGTCTTAAGAAGCAATGATTAGGGTGGGAAAGACGTTCTGGGACTGAGTGGAGTTACATTATAGTCTCTTCTTGCTACTTTCGTACGTCCTTAATCGACCTAAGACACACCTCTCATACTGAAGGGGTTGATGAAGGCCATATATAAGAACCCCTCTAGTTCGAAAATTGTCTTGCTAGCAGAATCAGATCGCCAGGACACAGCATGAATAAAACACAGATGTTCTTGGAGTGAAATAGTCAAGAGAGGGAGGGTAAACGAAAGCTGAGTCGTATTCTGAGTGGTTTTGGAGACATCGTAGCACCTCTTCCAAAGTGATTTATTCTGCACATTACACGTCGCTATCCACATGTACGTTATTGATGCTATGTCGACATTAATATCGACACAATTTGTATCAATGATATAAAAGACAATATTAACAACCAACACAGTTCATCGCAGAGGAAAGATGCAGCGTAATATCTAAAGCCACCCAAAATACTACCCTAAGTCCATGTGGACCGCACCAGGTCTATGTAAGCCCACTAAGTCACTCAGGCCATTAAAATAAAAAATTCACCGATGTAAACTATTTGTATAATACAAAGACATCAACAATATAGGAAGAAATAGCAATACAGAATATACAGAATATATCGCTCAGGAAATATTACGAAGCTTTCCAAGCCAGAGAAAAAAAGGCATTATGACGACAACAACAACAACAACAATAAGAACTCAGAGCCCAAGAATTTGTTTACGATCAATGCTTCCCCCCCCCTTTGACTAACGGTTCTCAAAATCGAACAGTAAGTCTTACCTGACCCTTAACCCATCCCCAAGTTTGGTCTACATCGGATCAAACAGTTTCAGTTAATCTTACCCTCTGACCTTGACCCATGACCTATTGTTCTGTAATGCGTAATTTAATCCTTGGTTAACCCTAAACATTTCCCCCATATTTTAGCCAAATCGAATAAAACCACTTCAGTTAATGAACCAAACATTTGACCTTCCCACGTGACGTTTACTTCAAACTGATTGTTCTCAGAACTGAATCACTTCACCATTCCTATCCCTCAATCTTTCTAACAAATTAGGCCAGATCAAATCCTTTTTTTTTTTTTTTTTTTAATCTTACTCTTCACCGATGACCAATGATCTTTTTTGTTCAAAAACTAATCACATGTTCCTCCGATGGTCCTCAAACACTGAACCAAATCTAATAACATACCGAAAAAAAACTCCTCGTGCTCTAGCTCGCGGATTTTGCAACAACAACCTCAGCAACAAAGTAAGGACGCGTGGCTCTCATATACCCTGTACCCTGCGACGCGTGTAAAATGATGCTTGAATATGATTTCCTCTTCTGGTGACAGTTGGCTCCCGGCAGGCGGTTGACAGACGGTGGATACTGGCGGTAATTTGACTGCTGTGCCGGATACCAACACACCACCAGCCCGGAAGTCACTCTTTTCCTCACTTGATTTTCTCGCCCCGTCTGCAAGCTTGAGTCTCATGGTGCTTCTGCTGCTCTCCCGCTGTCTCGTTTCCTCTCTCTCTCTCTCTCTCTCTCTCTCTCTCTCTCTCTTCAAACGTCCGACTCTGAACATAGCTTAGAAAACCCGTTCCCAAAGTCCGACAGTTCACCTACGACTCAACAACAGATTCTTGGTCCTCTGCAACCTTCACACGTCACTCTGGTACTAGCGCTAATAACCACCATTTATATTGTGGGTCGCTGAGGATATCACACTGGGACAAGAGTATGTTTAGGTCTCAACAAGGTAGTGTTGAGACCCACTGCATCTTAGATTCTTCTTCTTGTTCCCCTTCTACTACTATTACTACTACCACTACTGCTACTACTACTTCCTCTTCTTCTTCTTCTACTTCTTCTTTTTCATCTTCATCTTTCTTTCTTTCTTTCTTCCAAACACGTTTCAGTTTGGTACCATTCCTTTACTTCTTTACGTATTCCCTTCAGACTTTGTACAACTGTTCCTTGGGCAAATACCACAGACGTGTTTTTCATTTTTTAACATTAAGGTCTTTTAAGAGGATACACGGGGTCAAAGATCAACCCACACAGACAAGCAAATTTAGGGATGCTATGCTACTGTGTTTTCATCAAAAACCATGGCCATTTCCACACACGTTGGCTATGTCAGTGTAAAGTAGCTGTGTGGAAAATATTATGCACATCCTTGGGGGAAAACTGTCAGTCTTTACTTTATTGGTATTTGGCGAAGTCCTGAAGGAATGACTATTGTGCATTGTTAAGAATGTAGGTCCGTGTGGTGTGTGTGTGTGTGTGTGTGTGTGTGTGTGTGTGTGTGTGTGTGTGTGTGTGTGTGTGTGTGTGTGTGTGTGGGGGTGGTGATGGTCCCGGTGTTTCCTGCCTCTCACTGCTGCTCCTGCCCTCCTACCCTCCCCCCCGCCTCCCCCCTCCCCTATCCAGCGTGTGCCGCGTGCCGCCCGTGCGTCAGGTGTGGGGCGGAACTCAAGACGCCACGTGCCGCCACACCACACGCCTTCCTCCCCTCTGCCACACAATCTCTCTCCCTTACCGCACACCACACCACACCGTCTCTTCCCTCCCGCGCACCACATCACCCACCTTTCGTCCCCTACGCCACACACTACCACTCGTCTTTCCTATCCAGCACCACACAGCCCACCACACTATCTATCTCTCCCCCACTACACCACAATATATCTCCCTTCTCTACGCCACACCATACCAAACTCTCTCTCTCTCTCTCTCTCTCTCTCTCTCTCCACCACACCACAGTATAAATTATCTCCTGGACACCACACCACGCCACCATCAGGTGTGTGCATCCATAGCAACGAAGGAGATACTGGATGTGCAGTACTGCAGTTGTGGTCATTAGCTCATCCACACAATCTCGAAACGGTATCAAAACCTAATGGGATATCGCCAGACCAATTATCATTAATGGAACAGGATAGTCTCTCCCCTCATTAATTCCAAACGCCGTAAGTGTAAAGGATGTCAAAACCTAATTAGACCCTGCCTAATTATGCATCGATTATCAAATGGGGTGGGAATCTTGCTTCATAAAGTCCAAGCTCCACTGTCTCGAAACCGCACCAAATCCTAGTAAGATGATGCC
>NC_137028.1:3975000-4037500 GCF_032717465.1 Coenobita brevimanus | reverse complement strand
CAAAATGTGGAGGAGATGGCATCAATTTTTAGGATGAAACAGGGAAACTTTATCTGTCTACTGAATCAGCAAAAAAAACACTTGTCTCAGCCTAAACAAACCAGTCTACTGAATGAACAAAACACAATCTACTGAGTCAATGAAGAAGTAAACTGAATCTAAGAATGATTACTATATTGAATGTAAGAAGAAATATCAGTTAAATGTTTGACTGGAGAATAGACCGAATCAAATAAAAATAAACTACTGAAAACACGAAAATCAATCAGTTAGTCTAAGAAAACATTAAACCTAAATTTAAACAAGAGAAAAATCTATTGAATCAGTGAAATTAACTAACACGTCCATCATATTTATTAACCCTTCAAGCCAGGCACTTTTTCTTTTTAATTTTCTTCTACCTGACGTAAAAGACCTCCTCGGGATTGTCTGCGGGTAAAAACATGGTACAGTACTAAAGCCAAGAAAACTTATCTTTAAAATCTAAGCTGAACCTTTAAAGATATCTGACCGAACTATATATGGGAAACAAATCAATGGAGTATATTAAATGGCTGACTAAATATAACTAAACCTCGAAATTCAAATTTATTGCAACTATAAAAAAAACAATCAAGTGAGTATTAGAAAATAGTGACACAAATCAACGAATACCAATAAACTGATCTAAAAACAGCCATTCTGCTGATCTGAAAAAGTCGGCCACTCAGTTGATTAAAAAGTGTCAACTGAATCTAGAAAACAGAAAATCATTTAACTGAAACGATGAAAACAACCCATTAACCCTACGAAAAATGCTAAATCTTAAATGGGTACAGGAAATGATTCACTGAAGCTAAGAAAAAAAATAATAATATTTCTGTGCATGAGAAAAAGTCAAATGAATGTACAGAGAGAGAGAGAGAGAGAGAAAGAGAATCAAGGAGCTCCACTTGTCAGACGAAATACACAATGGTCGATAAATTTACTCTTAAGATGGCGCAACAACATCGCTCCACATAAAAGAAAAATGACATCCAGCGAGAAGTGGAATCTCAAAAAAGGACGCTGATAAACTGCTAAAAATCTCCATAATATCGCGTAAATAATGAGGAAATTTAGAGGTGAAGGAGTTAGCTTGACGTGTATGTATTTCCCCAGGGTACAGATCGCCCTCCCTGCCTGGCTAACCCACGGGAAAAAACTCAGTGTTGTCGGTCCATTCGTTTGGTCACTAAGGCTGAAAAAGCGAGTTGCGTGCACTGATCATAACCGAGCACAGGCTGTCGTGATGGCTGGCCGTAACAGTGGCAGGGTGGTGGCAGGGTGGTGGCAGGATAGGAGAGGATGTTTACTCCTTTCAGTACGATGACGTCTTATAACAAAGGCAGGTATATCAGAAAGTACCCCAGCGTATGTTGTTCGTCTTCATGTTCTTGCTGGAGGAAACTATGAAATCAAGAAACAGGCGTCCACACCACAGGTATAAAACATGCCTGACAGAACAAGACTGTATTTTCGATCTTTTCCGTTGCATTTGGATCTTTTTTGGAAACTGGTACCACTGGATGACAATTTTTATGATAACAGAAGGGTACGGCATGCCATGATTGCCCTAATACTTAAAGGGAAAAAAAAAAAGTTTTGGCGCTCTGCCCTTATCCACTGGACATATTTTTGGTGTTTGTGGCTATATTGGTTCTCTCGTGGAAAAAGTCTGGTACCAATGAAAGACAGTTTTCACGAAAAGTTCAAAATGGTATGACGTGGAACGACTAGTTCAACTGCTGAGACAAAAATCGAGTTTTGGTACTCCTCAAGCAGGCAAACTTTGCAGCTAAATGGGGGTTGAATGTTACACACCATTTTTTTTTTTTCACATCATTATTCTTACAGCACCTGTTTTCACGGGGCATAATCTCATGGCCACTCCCCATCCCACCTCCCACCACCACAATTCCAGCTCATCCCAGTCATTTCTTTGTCCCCCATTCCTGTTTCTTTAACCTACCTACACTTTCACTCTTGATGCACATTCTTCAGTAGGCCCCCACAAGTGTGAAGTTACTAGTCCTCCAGTACCCACTTTCCCCACGACTGCATCTTTGCCCCATCCCCACCGCTCAACAAATTTCTAGCCCATTCCACCCGATGCTTCGGATACCACGGCCACTTCATTACTAAAATTCATGGCGCGACGCAGGTCATGCTGTCGACAAACGCGGTTATTGTTTTATTCTTTGGTATTTCAAGACGATTTTAATCAGCTCAGGAGAACTCCCTGGTAATGGTGTGTTTGATGAAGGTTGTATGGAACCCCTCCTGTTCAAGAAATCTATTCTAAGCTGAATAAAATCGTCTACAAAGGGCAAAAATAGAATATAAAGGCTGTCCTCGGGTTGAAAAGATTAACAGCCACACTACCCCCCGGTATAAACGTGATCAGTACTCTTGGGAGAGGAGGGGGACATATGGGTAGGGAGAGGGGTGGAGAAAGGAGGGAGGGAAGGGGATTTGCATACACCACTCCATTAGCGATGAAACTAGCATCAAGACAATTTATTATTCCATACATCCTATATTACTACAAGGACAAAGTGGAACGGCGTATGATGTGAAAAGGGGACGCTACTTCCAACAACACGCAACCTGGCTACATTGCATGGAAACCTTACAACTATGTGTACTTAAATCTGATACCAAAATCAACAGTTCTTAGAAGAAACATTAATCCTTCTGTATCCTTTATGATGTAATTATAGCAATCTGTATGAGTTTTTCCTCTTTTCACGTATCTGAAATATATTAATCTTACTGTAACTTTCTTCTATCACACAGTATATTATTCATACGAACTATTTTTTACGTAAGTAAAATATATTATGCCACCTGCTGAGTCTGGCATGAAGTGGTGTGGTAATATGTGATGTGGTGCGATATGGTGTGGCGTTGCGTGGTGTGGCTGGTGTGCTTGTGTGATGCGGTGTGGGATAGTGGAGTGTGGAGTGATGTGATGTGGAGTGGTGTGGAGTGGCAAGGTGACGCTGTGGCGATCTCCCTCTCACCCACGTGGCGCCTTATCACGAGACAGACAGGTAAGATCTCTTCAACCAGCGAGTGCCTATGTAACCCCAGGTCGGGAACAAGGAGCCTCTGTATTATGTACTCCACCCGTAATTTATCTCTGCCCCAGTGCCGGGTTCTTCAGAGCTGCGGTAAAAATCTCTCGGCACCTCAAAGGCCCGCCGCTGATAAGATTACGCTCATGGGGACAGAAATCTTGGCGACAATCAAGACCCACCCGCCGATTGTGTCGCCTCCGTGTCCAGGCCAGGCGCAGGAAGAGGAACAAAGAGCCACTGGAGATTAACTTATCACTGTCACGCTGGCCTTTGAGGGTCGTGTCCTCGTGGCTTCAGGAGGCTCCCTATATACCATTTCTTCCCTGTAAGTTCATGTCTCTACCCACTACACGTGTATATTTTTGTATGTAATTTATGCAGTATTCTAAGAAGAAAGAAATAATCAGTTACTAATTAAGCTGTTGACTCCAATGATGTACTTCCACATTTTATTCCAGCTACCTCCAGACGTGCTCTCTCTCTCTCTCTCTCTCTCTCTCTCTCTCTCTCTCTCTCTCTCTCTCTTTTACTTAACCTTCCCTAAAATTACCCTCTCTTCATCTGGAATGTTGAGCTGCAACAAAAGATTAAGACTAGAATACGATGCTAGTCACGAAGAAGTGTTATGGAAAGGATGTAGAGCCGCAGTATTGTCTTTTTCTGTCACTGAGCTACGCGAACTAAACTGCTAAAGGACGAAATTCTCGGCCAAGTAATGTGAAAAGAGTATATGTTTGTTTATGCATACGTTCCATCGATATAAATTTTTGTACAGTATGTTATAAATGCAGTACTTTGGGGGGGAATAATTAATTACTTGTTAAGCACTTAAATTACACTCTTCTATCTGACAGGCCGTCCCAGTAGCAAATTTCTGTTCTGTATATCACGCTTGCACTACACGCCAATTTTGATTTTTCCCAGGTAATCATTAATATATTTTCCTTTTCTTTTTTTACACTAATCTAACTTACCCTAACCTAACCTAACCGAAGAGAGTAACCTATCTGACTAACTAACCTAACCTGATACCCGGAAAATAAACCTAACCTAACCTAGCTTTTCCTGGGTACGAAAAAGTGGATGAATGAGACACAGAAGGGCAATCAGCCTCCCGGTAACTTACGGCACGACGCAGGTACGCGGTCGAATCTTGCATTGTGTATTTGTGTGTGTATTAATGTATGTAAGTAAGCAAGCAAGTAAGTAGGTAAGCAAATAAGTAAGTAAGTAAGTAAGCAAGCAAGCAAGTGTGTATGTATGTATAACACAGTGAGGGACACATTGTATTTAACGGTCCCGATGGCGCGGCAAAAAGATACAAACAACATAAATGAGAATAATCTGCAATATATAGAATGCATCGTTTTGGAAGAAGTGATAAAAAGACTCCTGCACTGACGAGAATGCGGCTCAAAAGTGCAGTGACACCAGATACAGGCGGCACCAAAAGCCATGTCCCTATCCCCAGCTTTTCTCACACTCTCGAAAATAAGTGTGGGTAATGAGACACAGGCGACACTGCTAAATATTCTGGACCCTGATCGTTGTTTTCAGTGTCGTTTGCAGTGGATTCACAAGCCTAATTTTCACAGTTCATGGAGGGGTGAAAAAACAGGACAGGTGACAGGAATCTTGATGCCAATTGTACATTTAAAGACAATAACCTCAATCAACACTACGCCAAAATTTACGGAACTCTTACAAAATATTCTAAGACCTTTGTTCCATGTCGCACACAGCATCATTGGGTTCTTAAAGTCATTGTTTAGTGTCTCGTTATTAATCGTTATAAAGTGGATCGATATTTGTGTCAGCGACTGTCAACTTGACTTTTAAAACATCGGTGCATATTTCTCACAAGGCAATCTGACACTAAAGCCGATAAATACTACAAAATGTCCAGTATTTGTAGCAGTGCCCTGATGATGATGATGCACGATATCGCTTGCTAGTGACATGATTTATCTTATCCATAATATGCATTATCACGTGCACACCTACATAAAATACTGTAGATAAAACTTGATCAGACGTCACGAAACATACTGATTATATAAGATATCATCCGATCCCTCAGTCACCAAATATTTTTGATCGTGTGTACCTTACTCTCATGTGGAGATACCGTATGACACTCAACAGCGCTTCTTCCGCCCTAGTTTGCTTTTGCATATAATTCATTAATGTCATCCCGTTTTTTTTTTTTTGTACACTTTCAATTTAAAAACAAGTACAGAAGTATTAGGCAAATGCGAGAGCTCCAGGGTCCTCATACGGGATTTTTGTCAAGTCGTTAAAGTCCACAGGCGTGAAGTGGAGTGTCAGGACCTTAGTATGGGGCATCACAGAAGTCACGAATGACAGACCGGCAGAGCCGCTCCAAATTATGTTCACGTAATACGGTATGTTAAAATGGTCCCTAAGCATCAGTTACATCAGGCTTTGAACTCTCGTGGGCACAGGAATTCCCACCACACTTCTTCATATGGCAGGTTAATATTTTCTTACTCGTTTGTTGCTGCAGGTGGCAAGATAATGTTTTCCCGTACGAATGTCATGCATTTTGTGTCCTAACTAAGAATCACTGACCAGGAAGAGTTAACACCAATCCCAGGTATGCATTCTCGTGCTCTGATGACAGTTCTCGAGAGTATGTACTGAAGAGGTAATATCAGACTTGCAAACAGCCTCCAGTAATCCTTACGACAGTGAGTTGTCTTCAGTGTTTACATATTCGCGTACCACCATATGATTTTATTTAGCACAGGAGTGACTTCGCGCCCTTCGTGGGTCAGATTCAGTTTCCAGTAACCTTGTCACGACGGTCTTTCTTGCTTATGTCCACGAAGTTTTCAATGACCTAAAATAAAGAAAAAAAATAGGTGCTCTCTTTTCGCTTGACGGAATTAACCCACTCAAACATCTTGACTCGTATTCTCGATGGTTAAGGAAGCTCCCTAACATCAATTCCTTACCTATTTATTCGTTACTATTGTGATATCAGAATTATTAAGTAGCACAGAAGGGGACAGCAAGATGTAATAAACAAAATAAATCGCTTAGGGTGAGGTGTTACGGAGCTTCCTTAACCGACCAGAATACGAGCCCCTGTATCCTTGTTGTGGATGTACGAAATTCGACGGGCCTTAGTTATGAGGTGGGAATGAGTCTGGTTTGTTACTATACTCCGTTTGTTTTCACTTGGCAATAGCATAGTCTGATGATCCTAATTTATATGCTGAGTCTCCTTGGTTACCAGTCAAATCCACCCTCCAGCCTAACAACACATGAATAAAAAACAATGAAAGAGGTTAGGTATGCATCTTCGTCGGGATAGAAGAAGGAAAACACAGTATAGCGAAGCGTTGACAGGCCATCAATTCCCGGCGAGGCACACACACAAAAGATTTATTGGCAATGAAGAGCAGTGATAAGGGCGCGCCAGTTATCGCAGTAAGATAGTCGGGATCCTCACTGACAACACATCACTGACGCCGACACTAACGCGAGAGAGAGAGAGAGAGAGAGAGAATCAAATCAGACGTATCATGTTAGTTCTCGTTACTGATACCATGTTAAGTGATATTCAAGGCTCAGTGCGGCCTAGGGGTTCAAACTATCAGTACCATGATAACGAACACTACTAACGCACTCGAAGCAGGATATTTTGGTTTAGAATAACATGATAATTACACCCAAAAATAACGCACTCTGATCGGGTATATTCCTTTGGTTCCCGTTATCAGTGCGGAAATAACTGATAAATTACGTTCTCGGATCTGACAGAAGACGTTGGTTCACCCTATCAGGATCGTTAGAAGACGTTGGTTCACCTTATCAGTATCGTTATAACTGATTTTCTAACAAATAACGAGTTCGTATCAGAGGTCAGGCGTTGGTTCTCGTTATTAATACCAAGTGATAATCCGGGCTGGGCGGTAGGTGGTGGTGACTATCATCCACTCACTTAATATAGTGCTGACTACTTATTACTTCGCCTTTATCAGTCTTTTTTTGTCTGCCCTCCTCTCTTCCCATTTCTCCCATCTTTCTTGTCAATTTTTATTACTCTTCTTTCCTTTTCAGTTGACTTTACATTGAATGACAAACCTAATGGTTTCCTGTAGGCCAGGAAACCATTTGCAACGCTAGGTGGTAACCATATAACCAACCCATACCGGTACGTGTTCCCTACACGTCAACAAGTGGGTTGGCGGATGGTTAGTCCCCCTACCGATAAGACAACTAACTCCAAGTCAAACGGCCACCCCCTACGGGATTATGGTATCTGGCAATAGATAGACAGATTGATATTCCGGGTTGCCGGGGGGGGGGGGGTAGCTCAGGAAGAGAGTAGGTGTCCAAATGTGTGTATGGAGGACATCTGGGGTATGACGTTAGTCCTCAATACTGGTACCGTGAGAAGTGACTGATGCTCTGGGGATGTTTCTGGGGTTCTGTTGGTATGAGGGGAGGATATCAGGGGTGCGTTGTTTGGTCTGGGGTATGAGGTTAATATCAGCTATTTTACCCAAGCAGAACATAGCCAACCTAAACTAATCTACATAACCTGAACTAGCCAAATCTAATTAAAATACCATAACATAAATATCAAACATTTCTATACCTCACTGCCACCCTTCACTGGCACCATAATCATGTAAGTAATAATATAAAGAATTGAATACTATAAAAATAATTGTCTAATATGGTTGCACCTAGTTAGTATAGCTCCAAAGATCACTAGGATGCAAAAGTTTCTTCGTCACGACAATACTTTCATTTTCTTATAACTATAACCTGATGCTCGTGACAATGGGCTTAACACTCTCAGGCTCTTATGTTTCACTCTCAGCTGAATAAAATCGTCTGGCGTCAGCTGGAATGGAATAGGTAGTGTTGACTTGATTACGAAAGAGTTAATGGTACAAGTATTTACACGCAAACTCTCTTATCTGGCATCAGCTTAAATGAAATACTAAGGACGCGATAGGAAAAAGTTAATTACATTTTACACAACAGCCAGATCATCATAATAATGTTTTTAGTGAATTAACAATGAATGAATGAATATATAAATAAATACGTGGTCACTGATTTAGGAATTAAAAGACAATAATTAAAACTCTTTACCCAGTGTTTAAGACGGCAAAGCCCAGAGAAGCGACGATACATTTTTTGATAACTGTGCGCTGGGATGTATGCCATTGCGCAGACTGAGGTGTGGAGGTCGTGGTGGGGATGAGATGATTTAGCAGAGTACATTATATCAGATTTGTGGCCACTCTGTAAGCCAATCAGAGGCAGGGATGGTATAATAAACAGTTTACAAAATAGATGGTTCATGATGCAGGTTAGAATGGAGGTCATAGTTAGAGAGAGAGAGAGAGAGAGAGAGAGAGAAGGATAAGAGAGCGAGGCGTGGCTGAGGGTGGGTGATATGGGTGGAGGGAGATACAGCGCGGCTCGTCAATCCTGTGTTATCAGAGGGACTTGAAAGCACATGTTCCGCTCCACAGATAATGATAAACAAGACGACCTGCGCGGCTCCGGGAGTGCCACACCTGTCAAGAGAGACACATCTGCCGGGAAACACCTGCCAGGAGACACAGCTCTCTAGAGACAAACACCTGCCGAGAGACACACCTGCTAGGAGAGACCTGCTGAAAGTGACACACTTGCCGTCACTCATCACAGGTGTGGATACTGATAGATGTAAATGTCAATATTCATAACGACTGATAGTTGTAGTTCTTGAGACATGCAGGACTCAGCAAGTGAGCATTCTGATGAATGCAGAGGTCAGAAGGTGTGGATTTTGATAGACGTAAAGCTCAAAATATACAAAGTATGACAGGTGTGACTCTACTTCTATCGACAGGTGTGGCTCTTAATCTATCGACCAGTGTGGGTCTCGACGTATGTACAGCAGGACAAGTATAACACTCGATAGATATGGTTTTTGTTAGACAGGCTACACGGCTCCATACGTGTAAGTTTTTATAGATGGAGTGGTAACAGATTTCATTCATGACTATATGACAAACGTTTTGTGGTAAAAAAGGACACCTTCATGTGGTACCACCGATATCATCGACTTGCCCCATTGCCTAGTTTTACAAACATCACCCCCTCCCCCCTCCCTGTCCCCCGAAAGGTGGGTCGTGAGCTACAGAAAGAGGACAACTTCAGTCTGCAGTCCACTGGGTACATGTTCAGATGTGCCTGAGGTTGCTACTTAACTACTACTCCACTACCGCTACTGCTGCTGCTGCTGCTGTTCCTGCTGCTATTACTACTACTACCACGGCAAATGTTTACCCAGGAGTGTTAAGCGAATTTGTGGTATCATAATTGGCAGACCGTAATCTTCAAGCAGGTGGACCACCTCGCTAGGATTCTTGTGAGTTCCCAAGCAAAACATTTCCTTGATGGTGAATTGGAAAAAATGGCCCAGATGCTTAGCACCGCTCATGGTGCTTACGAGGAGGTGTACTATATACCGTAAAGGAAATTATACCTTCACTTTAATATGTAACAAATAATATGAAATTCCCTGAACTTTTGTTTTTTTTACAGATTCCTAGAGTTGTCAAGATAATTCCCGGACACTCTGCAGAACTCAGCAAATTTAATGCTCAGCAGGTGTGGGTGGAGACGTATGTGCATCTCGGTACAGATATAGGGATCGACAGGTGTGTTTTTACATGGTATAACTTGCTGTAGTTCTAGCTTACAGTGTGTGTGTGTGTGTGTGTGTGTGTGTGTGTGTGTGTGTGTGTGTGTGTGTGTGTGTGTGTGTGTGTGTGTGTGTGTGTTATAGAGAGAAATTCGCAAAACTGTCCCTTCTGCAGAGAGAGAGAGAGAGAGAGATCCAAATGAAAGTCTACTCATATCGTAATATCTAACTATTCACACACACACACACACACACACACACACACACTAACATGGCAACCTAACCCTACTTTCCAAGATAAAGGTTAGGTACACCCCACTGGAGCCAGATAGGATGGCGTCGTGAGAGAGAGAGAGAGAGAGAGAGAGAGAGAGAGAGAGAGAGAGAGAGAGAGAGAGAGAGAGAGAGTGTGTGTGTGTGTTCTGACCGAATTCTCGTGAGCATATAAGATTTCTAACACCAATTTTCTATCTTGCATGTTACACCTCAGTATTTTCTTTGATACTGTACTATATATCTTTCACCCCTTCATTTCGATGACGTTATATTCCTACCATCTCTAAAGGATTTCATTCAGCTCACGATAAACTAATTTTTTTTTTTCTTTTTGACAGGGAAGTCTAGTTACAGCATTAATATACCTCTAAAATAAAATGTCTAAGTTGAATAAAATTTTCTCGTAACACAAGTCGAAACTATAAATGGCGTCACTTGGGTTTAGAGGGTAAATACAGACATGGATTTCACATAGCATACGAAAGAATATTATCGTCTAAAACGGAAATAAATGAAGAAATACTAGAAAGGCCCCCCAAGATTACCAGAACACGAGCCCTTCACCTCCTCAGTCCTTTCACGTGTTTCCTTTTACTCTTGCTACTGGCAGACGATTTTTTTTTTCACATTAAGAGAAACTTTTCAAACTGGAGGCGTCAGAAACAGCCTTCATTTACCTCCTTCAATAAGATGAATAATATATCGTCAAAAATTGGTACTAACGATGAAGATGACCGCACTAAACAATCAACGACTCCTGTATCCCGTCACTTACTAGAGACTTATTGTGCAGCCCGTTTGATTTCACCCGACGGAACTGGGTCACTTGTACAATTTGAATACAATGTAGAATGAGTCTCCTTGGTTACTAATCAACTCGACCCTCCAATATGACCTCACATGACACTCAAATAAGCTGAAAGAGTCCATCCAATATATTACCATTATGACGAGATTCGAACCCGGGACTCTCAGAGGAGAGTCAGGCAGCTGAATGAGGTTACAAATCCTCGCCAGAGTAGGACAAAAGCGCTGCGTAGGATCTGGATCCTGGCGCTGTGGACTAGGGAAGTTCTCAGGCATCTCCCTCTGACCTACTTATTATCGTCTGATGAATGTTGATTCCATTCACACGATGACCTCTTTTTGAGTCACGCTACCTCCAGACGATTTTATTCAGGCTAGGAAGACACCCCACTAGTGAAGGGGTTGATTAAGGCAATCTCTGTCTCATCTAATACAATGGCGTCTTCTTTTTTCTTTTTTTTTAGTATACTCTTGCTACCTCCAGACAATTCTTTTCAGTTAGGAGTGCATCTTGTTACTGAAGAGGGTAATGAAAGCTATATCTAACTTCTCCAATTCGATAAGTCTCCCCTTAGCTGAAGAAAATCATCTAAAGATAGCAAGAACAAATAGAAAATACGTCATCTTACTAAAATGGTTAATATTGTCCTGTAGGTTATTATGGCAGGTAGTATCAAACTCACCTCAGGAGGACAGCTATATGAAAGTGCTACCTATTTAACCTTTCAAGAACACAGACATAACGGTGATCCAATGTCGTTATGCACTTAATTTTTTCTTACAGGCTAAGCAGTATTTTCCGTTTTATACTGCACAGCGTTCCTTTTTCCTGTAGAATTCGGCTGAAATGAATTATGGGTGGGAAGAGCCCTCTTGCTTTGCTATCCTTGTCTTTGACGTATAGAGCAAGTGTCATAGTTGTAACCTATATGCTCAGTAATAAACGGCTCCTAAAGAACCAAAAGGCCTGATACCGTTTGCCATTATTTGTACCCAGCTGTGTGGTCTCAGGACAGTGACGCTCATTTTGTACTCGAGATGACGGGTAATGTGAAGCTGATGAACCGTAGTCAAAGATAAGGCTTATCAGTAGCAGGTGTAAGGCCGGGGAAGTGTGGCTCATGATTATTTATAAGAGATTTATGATAACAATAGTAACAACTAAGAATAGCCTTTCCTTATGCATCATCATACTAGGACTCAGAAGTCGTAGAAGAAATATTAAACCGTATCATTTTAAACACCAAACATTTTTCCACCACACCACCACCACCACCACCATCATCATCATCATCATTAACAGCCAATATCTTACCGTTTTTGATGAAGTGGGTAAGATCAACACATAGTTAAAAAGGAAAAACATAAACGTACGAAAACTATCATCAGAATGCCTGGCAAAAACGGGGTCACACTTCCATTAACTCATCATTCATATTTACTGACTTAACCCTTTCCCTACAATCACCTCTTCTGTATTCCATTTCTGATACCGACAGACGATTATTTTTAGAAACCGTCCGTAATGGTTGGATCAGAGGGTGGTTGGGGTTTACTGCTCACAGAAAGCCACTCACGGGCGAAAGAGCTGGTCACTCTTGCCTTAAATGTTGGGAGTGAGCAGCCTAGCCCCGGACCCCTACACTCCTGATGGAGGAGAATTTGGAGCGGATGATGGCTCGATGGGTGGAAATAGTTATGCTTGGAACACAGAAAGATGTACAGCTGTAGTCAATAGTCCCTTTACACTGTCCCGATATCACGTAGTAACAAACAGAATCCTGGATCTGGCTTTCCCAATCAGCCATATTCAAATGGCTTGGAATCAGTCATTTGGAACCCCGGAGGTGTAAAGGAATGATTGACCTGACTTAACCTACAATGAGTAGTTCGTTTACAAGATCCTGAGAGCGTAGCAAAAGTAATAGGATTTTGCTAAACTGATCGCCTGTAATCAGATGGGATGGAGTCTCGCTCCATCAACTTCGGAACTGAGAGGTGTAAAGGATGTAAAAACCTAATGACCTCTTTCTAAAGTAGTTGCCAACAAGTTAAGGGCATTCCGAGAGTGCATACCTACGGCAAATTCTATACCAGACAACTCAGAACCTCCAAAATTTAATCAACTCTTCTTTGGCCCATGACCCACATATACACAAATTTTCATTGAAATTCATTAATAACTTTTTAAGATATTTTGTGGACAAACAAACAAACAAACAAAACAGTCTTGAACAGGGACACAAACTCACATCGCCACCAAAATTTACTAAGCTCTTCCTTGGCCCATGACCCATACATCCACAAAATTTCATTGAAATCCATCAGTAACTTTTTGAGGTAACTTGTGGACAAACAAACAAATAAACACAAACAGGAGTGCATCCATAATCCTCCAACCTCGCTGACGAAGCAATTTATCAAATAGGCTGGAATCTCTCATCATTAGTCCGCATTCCCGGAAGTGTGCACGATGGTAAATCCATATTGAAATCTTGCTAAACTAACACCATCTCATTTCATCTTCGGAACCCCAGTAGAGTAAGGAGTCTCAAGACTATCATGTACTCTTACTAATCTACCATCTTACTTCACTAATTCGGAATCCCAAATGAGTAGGGTGTCAAAACAATAAGGATATCTTGCCAATTTACCGCCTCACTTCATTACTTCGGAACCCTAGAAGTATACAGAGTGCCAAAGCCTAAAACCATTCTAATCTACCACTAATTCCGAGCCGCAGAATAAGTGTAAAGAAACGAATAACTGACGCCGAGTGTACCAAAATAAATAAAAAAGTGTGTGGGAGGGGAATGCTTGAATATATATAACTGCTATGGTGGTAGTTGTGATGATGAAGGAGTTTAATGAGGGTGTGGTGATGGTGGTGGTGATTAACTGTGATACTGAGGTGATTAGGACCAGGATGGGGGAGGAATGGGGGGAGGGTGTACTCTCTCTCTCTCTCTCTCTCTCTCTCTCTCTCTCTCTCTCTCTCTCACACACACACACACACACACACACACACACACACACACACACACCGCCATAATCCCAAGCTGAGGCCCTGCGCTCCTAAAAAGGTTACTCAAGCCTGATATTTAACGCTGTAGGGAAGGAGGCAAACCCCTTCAGTCCGATGGGATATTTTTGCAATATTCTCCCCATTACGATTTAATTCACCTTACGGCAGAATTTTCCAACTGGAGAGGTTAGATGTAGCCTTCATTAAGCCCTTCACTACTTGACACCTTTCCGAAAATGGATCAGATCATATGGAGGCAGCAAAATAAATAAATAAATAATAATAATAGTAGTAGTAGTAGTAGTAGTAATAATAATAATAATAGTAATAATAATAATAATAATAATAATAATAATAATAATAATAATAATGTTGCTTTGAAGTGGTAGAGGGCAAAGGTTTCCCTCTCCTGGTTAGATATATCGAAGTGTGGCCGTGCTGAATAAAATCGTCTGATAAAAGAAAGAATAACATATAAAAAACAAACTTCCTCGTGTTTGTGGGAGATAAAGGAAGCAGCCCGATTAAGTAAGAGTGATAACGAACCGGTACAACAGTCTGGCGATAACAAGAGGAAAATAAATAGAAAAGTAAATGGCTTTAAGATGAAGGAAGCAGTTCGGTAAGTCATGGTGATAAGAAAGCTTGTGGACAGCTGGCGTTCCTCTACTTCCTGTGGCGGATAATTGATAACTGTGAGGCCAGGGTGGTGTGGTGTGGTGGTGTGGCGATGTGGTACTGGTACGGCTGGTGTGGTAGTGTGGTGTGGTATGATGTTGTTGTTGGTGGTGGTAAAGGGGATAGTCGTGGTGGTGGTGTTGGGTGGTGTCATGTGTTGGTGTGGTAGTGGTGTGATGTGGTGTGGTGTGCTGGTGTGGTATGGTGTATGGTGGTGGTGTCATGGTGGGAGGTAGCAGTGATGTGGTGTGATGGGTGTGAGGGTAGTGGTAGTGGTAATGCTACTTGTTAGAAGGGGGTGGGGGCGGGGGTGGCGGTAGTGTGGTAAGGGTAGTGTGGTGGTGGTGTGGTCGGGTAAGACTATGCTCACTAGAAGCCACACTGCACTCGACCCTCACCCATATTGATAGGGGGTGGGGGGGAGGGGGTTAACGGAAGGTCAGGAGGTCGGGGATGTTCCTGTTATACCTGGCCACACACCACACCTGCCCTCAGCCCCTCCCCTACCCCTCCTCTCCTCTTTCCCCCCTCCTCTTCTCCCTCCCGCTTACTCCCCTCCCCTTTGCTCATCTCCTTTCCCCTTCTGCTCTTCCCGCCCCCCTCCCTCTCCTCTTCTGCCTTTCCCTTCCTCTCTCTCTATCGCTTTCCCTTGACGCATCTCCATTCTCTTCTTCCTTCCCCCTCTTCTCATCGTCATTCTGCTCTCTTTCATTTCCTCTCCCCTTTTTCCCCAATCTTCTCCCTCTTACACTCTTTTCTTATCCTCCTCTCGCGTCCCATGCCTTCCTCCCTTCTGTCTCCCCATCCCCTTCCCCTCCCTACAATCCCCCCTCTCCATTCTCCCTCCCCCCCCTCTCTCTCTCTCCCCTTCTTTCCCCTCGCACGCCTCCTGCCCCCATTCCCTCCATACTCCCCCTCTCCCCTCCCCTCCTTTCCCTACGCTCCCCTCCCGCCCCCCTCCCACTCTCTCCCCTCCCAGTACTCGCCCGTATACTCATCCCATCCTCCCCATCTCTAGCATTTATTGTCATTCAGATTATCCCAAGTCCCAGTTACTTACAGCCATAACACAGCCAAAGTTACATTTGTTGTATTCGGTTATAACACAACAAAGCCGAAAACATCTCTCCCGTTCCCATAGATCTCAGTGTTAATGATTTACCTTGATTATAGTGCTCAAATTTTCGCCCTGATGGTCCAATAAGGTAACAAAGTTTACTCTCGAAACGATTGCCCGTGATGTTGGTGGCTCACGTCGCTTCTCACCTGTCGTGTGGGTCGCACGCGCCCCGCTCCAGGCACGCCATTGGTCCAGCTTGGTCTTGGCGCCGCTCCCATTGGTCGCCACTCACTGCTGGGAGGACGAGATGCGCGCTTTATGTTCTGATTAACCAATCACGGAACAACTTCCCATCCTCACGTGCCGTCCTTCCTTCCCTAATGTCAAAAGTTTTCGTTTATTTCTCTTTCAGCTTCAGTTAACATCTAAAATCTACATTAATAATCCTTTTCGATATATCCGCTGCATTATAATTCAGTCGTGTCTATGTTTATAAATCAACAGTAACATTTCCGCAAGGGTGCAGATGGATTTCGTGTGGCTGTCTTAGGTGTCGTCGTGCGGGTGGCAGCGCGGTGCGAAGGTGTGGGTTGTGAGTCTGTCATGGTGTAGTACACATGGTAGTCAGTAGTCAGGCAGGCAAGTCGGTGTCTTCACCATCTAGTCAACAGACTCCATGCATTGCGTGAACTGCTAACAGTTTAACTGGTGAACAGTGCGTCGCCTGTCGACACAGTGAATATGTACAAGGATATATCTCCACATACCAAAGGTAAGTCATATTTCCCCCACACAATGCCTGTAATTAATATATGTTCCAGTGTACAATGACAAACTCATCAGTCTCTTAAGCCAGTATGTACGAGTGATGTAAATAAGTTTTGTCTGCGAGAAGGGAGGTGTAGGTCGCGGAACCTTCCCTCCTTAAATCTTAAATCCAATGTGGTTATCTGCCTCCATGACCCCTGCAGCGTCGATAGGCATAAAATTATTTAACTAATGTCTTCCAAGAATCTGCTGACATCAACAGTTTCATTATTCGTGACACTTCTCAGTTCATGCGCTGAATTCAGTTTCCAAAATGAAGGTTTCAGTATCACCTCCACAGAATGATACGTGTTGTCTATGCAGTACAGTATATAAAGACCAACTGAGACATACGATGGTGATAAATGTAGTGTAAATATCAGTGTCTGTCAAACAATCACTCCACGTCGTATTATCGGTCAAACTGATGCCGTCATTTACAAGTGATAATGTTGGTGATAAATACAGGGTGCACTGATGGGCCGCCACCAAAGCCATCATCAGTAAGGAACACACATGGCGGGGAAGGGGTTGCGTGAGGTGCAGTGAAAGATAACCTAACAGTGATGTGAGGGACACGCACATCTACACACACACACACACACACACACACACACACACACACACACACATCTCAGTCATCATTCACTAGTCTGCAACCCAACACACATACACATCTCATTTACTAGTTTGCACTCCAACACATACACATACCCATTCACCTGAAGACATTCATTGTTCGCGAGTCCCAGTGTCATGGTATTAGAAAACTCACTAACACCTCTTTAGTGCTTTAGGAAACTCACCAGTTCCTTAGTGATTTTTATGTCTTCTTAAACCCCATCAGTACGCACACCTTTTCCATTAACCTCTTGCTACCACCAGACTACCATATCTTCAACTTAGGAAGGAATGAAGTCAGAAAAGTGATGCCTTGATTTTTTTCCTTCTTCGTTCTCACTACAACCAAACGATGTCAAAATTCCTCTCGTGGTGAAGTTCGAAATAATTCCCATTAATTTCATCAACACAATTTTTTTTTTTCTCGTTATTATCTGGCGCTTTTATCTAGCACTCACTGAACGTAATCCTGTGTTAATCCTCAACACTTCAGAGACGATGGCCTCCTATCACAGTGATGTATTACCCACGCACAGATTGACACTGGACATGAATATACTGCAGTGTTGAGGATACTAATGATACCCATGGAAAACTATTCAGCATTATCATCTTATCCCTATTTGACTCTAAAACATGGGATGGTTAAGGTCTGTACATGCTACCGATAGAATAGTCATCATCATCATCATCATTACCCTATTCCCTTCAGTACGTGTGATGTGTAGGCTCAAGATACAGGGACAGGGTGATTAAAGATGCAAAAAGAACAATCATCATCATCCTTATCCTAATCCCCTTTAGTACGTGCGATGGATAGGCTCAAGAAATAGGGACGGAAAGCGATAAAAAGCTGTCAAAAAAGAACTATCATCATCATCATCACCCTATACCCCAATAAAAGGGTATTAATAATTCTATGTGTGCCGATCAGATATAGTTCCAGGACTACAATTAGCCAGTTCAGCACCAGAGGCCTTCCCTACGCTGAAGAAAACCGTCTGGAGATTGAGCGCATGCAAAATTAGTCACCGCACTGAGAAGTTAAAGGAGATTCTTTCTATCCTTACCAAAAGAGGTCTCCACTAAGCTGTGCATAAACCGTCTGGCGGGAATGAGAGTAAAAGACGTCATTGTTCTGGGGAGGTTAACAGTTTGAATCCAGTGACGTAATTTTTGGCCATTTTTTCAACTTTCAGACGATTTCCTTCAACTGGGGAAAGGCCTCTCGAACTGAAGGGGTTACTGAAGGCAATGTGTAGCCTCTCCAGTTCGAAAAGAGTCAATCCTCGGCTGAATCAAACCATCAAGAGGAGGTACCAAGCATTTTTTAAAAATCATCGCACTGAAAGGGTTAAAACTGTGGCACTACAAGGTAAACAGGGAACAATACACAATAAACGTAAACGTAGTGGTAGGTCGTAAAACACCGACAGCCACACGAACCTGAGACCAGAGAAGAAACTTGGGTCATAAATCGGTGAAACGCCGTATATAAACAACGTCATACTGAGTGCCTTTGCTATATCAGTTTAGTCTCCTGAGAAATACGTTCAGTTTAGGAGAGACTTTCCAAGGAGGGGTTAGATATGCGGTAGCCTTTATCAGTCCCTTCACAAATAGGGCGCTCTAGTAATTGGGATCAAAATATCTGTCAGTAGCAAAAGAATAAAATGAGAAAAACGAAATTTGGTGTTGTTGTTGTAGCCCAAAGCTCATCGGAAACGTGAACCCAGTGGACTGCACGCTGAAGTTGCCTCTCTCCCGCAGTCCATCATTCTCCTTTCGGTAGACAGGGAAGAAGGTGAGGGAGGTTTCTACAGCCGAACACCGAGTCGCCCAGTTATATCAGTGCCACCTCGTGATGGCGCCCCTCTCCAGCACCAGTGAAGGCGTTGAGGTGAAACGTGTTCATTAGAAAGATGGAAGGTGTTATATAAAAGGACAAAAGGCAGGGTTGGTGTACAAGTGTGTGTGTGTGTGTGTGTGTGTGTGTGTGTGTGTGTGTGTGTGTGTGTGTGTGTGTGTGTGTGTGTGTGTGTGTGTGTTCGTTCGTCCAATGGTGGTTCGATCATGTGGAGTGAATGGTGATTGACAGATTGCCTGTGATGCTTGCGTGGAGAAGGAGGGGAAGGCAGAGAATGAGGTGGAGAGACAAGGTGTGAGTGTTAAAGGAAGGGGTTGGTGTGTTTAGGGAAGAGGGGTCGTTAGTGAGTAGAGACAAAAGTGCCAGACAGATAGATAGATAGACAGACATATAGACAGGTAGATAAACAGATAGGCTGAGATAAACAGACTTATAAAAAGACTGATAGATCCAAAGTTATTTTATCATTTCCTGTAGTCGTGGTTAACCCCTTCACCCTGAGGACAGACTTTTCGAAACGGCGGCGGGGGGAGATAAGATGCAACGTCTACCAATTCCTTCGCTATCACGGGGCTGTCCTAAGCTGAATAAAATCGCTTGGTATCAGTAACACATAGCTACAAAGGGACGTCAGTGCAGTGGACCAATTAACACCGCCAGCCAATGTTACGAGATTTTAAGAACTTGAGATGTGTTCGGGCGAGAGGAGGGAGGGGGTGATATGAGGGCATGGGGGCATAACCTGGCAAATTACCTCCGTAGATTTAAATAAGGTGGTATAGAAATGGAATGGGGAGGCAGGATTCCGGAGGCTTCAATGGTGTCTGGGCATAATGTTGATAATTCGTCTACCTTCGTGCTTCATATTTCCCTGTTTCTGGATCCTACCTTATACCATCGACAGGTGAAAATAAGGATGTTGATGATGATGATGATACTGATGACGATGATAATGACTGAGCTTATAAACTGTTAACAAACTGCTGATACCTATGATTTTCCGAAGCGCAGTGCTTCCGTGGTAATATATGTTCATCATCATCATCAATATCATATTTCCAACACCAGTTCCTACCTAACAGATGGGGCGAGCAACCAAAGGAGTAAACACTGACAAGAGAACTACCAAAACAAGAGCATGGCCTGTGAAATTTCCCAGTCATTCACACATCACCCATGCTGTCATAATCCTGCTTCACCAAAAAGTTAAAACCATAGTCTTTGATAAACAATTACTTCGAAAAATGTGAGAACTGATAGACTGATAGATAATTACTCTTATAACTTTTCTAAATAATTGTTTGACAAGTTTTATAAGTAATTACTTTAATGTCACTGATACATAACTACTACGTCGACTTCCTTCGCAATAATTATTTTTTTTATAATTACTCCGATAACTTTGACAAATTACTACTTTAATGATAAATAATAAATAAATAAATCCACCAATAACTTCCATATTTACTTTGATATATAATTAATTTAATAACTGTAATGAATAGTTACTTTGAGGACTTGTATTACTAACTAAATTCGATAACTCGGACAAACTATTACTTCCCTACACTGCTAAATATTAAAACTCTACGGATATATGTTGCCAGGAAAATTAAGCCTGTGCATCTCTAGGAATCTCTCATAGGCAGCATAAAATCGCCCGGAGGTAGCAAGAATAATACACACACACACACACACACACACACACACACACACACACACAGAAAGAGAGGGAGTATTTGCAGTGAAGGGGTTAATGAAGAGAGAGAGAGAGAGAATGTCGGTTAGCCCATGTATTAGCAAATGCCAAAAGAAAAGGGATATGTGATCTGTGAGTGACGGAGAAGCAGGAGATTTCTAGGCAACTTCATCCCCTCACTATTTTGATTTTGCTTAAGCTAGAACATGATGATGATGATGATGATGATGATGATGATGATGATGATGATGATGATGATGATGATGATGATGATGATGATGATGATGACGATGATAATAATAATAATAATAATAATAATAATACGGTACTAACTAAAAATTTTCACATCAAAGTAACCGCCTAGAATATTATTTAGAAGTCGACACATGCGACCCTTGATATCTGGGTGAAGTTAACCTATGTTAGGTGAAGTTAGGCTATGTTAGGGAGAATTAGGGCAAGTTAAATGAAGTTAGGTTAAGTTACGACATATTCTCTTGAGTATGATTACGTAAGGTGAGGTTTGGTGAAGTGAAAGTAAATAAGATTAGGTTACGTTAAGTTAAATTAAGTTAGACTGAATAAGGCTAGATTAGATTAGACAGATTAGAGAGATAGATTAGGTTAGATAGATTGTGAAGTGTACACCTGTGTCCTCCGAGGTTTCGTACAGCAAGTGTTCCCGTAACTCCCACAGTTGTTCTCAATTATCAGAACATCATTATTCCCTCACCTGCTGTTATTACCTGGACGATAACTCCACTTTATCCTCTCTCTCTCTTTCTCTCAGTCCCTTCAGTACGAAAACTTTAATTCTCGCCACTGCTTAGGCTCATTTTTATCTCTCTTATAGGAAAAAAAAAATACTACGCTAACTGCACACCGGGTCACAAAGTAGCACCTGTATTTTGTATAAAGTCTTTCTCTACTGTATCATATTTCTGTACAATGTAACCTCTGTAATCTGTGCAGTGTAATGTCCCCCACAAAAGTAATGGTCGTCTTTTCCACAATGTAATGCCCACAGTCTTTACCGGCGTTCTGTGGTTTGGTAAGGATGCATCAGGGGCGTATTCAGGATTAACGGGAAGAGGGATGATTCAAAGAGTACATCCTTAGCCCCGAAGGCAAGGAAAACGAGCAAGAGGGATGGGAGGGAAGGGGTAGAAGCGGCGGCTAACCCCTTCATTACGAGATGGTTCTTACTAAACTGAATTCAAGTTCAGGCGGCAGCAGGAGAACGATTTACACACACACACACACACACACACACACACACACACACAGTACTGAAGGGCATGATGAAGACTTGTTTTTAAGCCTTTCACAACGGGTAGAATCTCCAAACTTACATTCATCAGGAAGTAGCAGGAGAAAAATTAAATAATTATACTGTATTCTGAAGAGGGAAACGAAAATTCTCTCAATTACTGAACGGAATATAATAGACAGACAAAAACGCAAATATATATATAATCTGTTGGAAATGTATCCGTTTCTTGGTGTTATTGCTGTTATTCTTGGTGTTGTTGCTGTTGTTGTTGTTGTACTACCCTGGCTGTCAGGACAAACAGACCCACCAACCACAGGCAAGTAGATGCCTTCCTGTAGCAGACAGTGCTTCGCCAGGGTGGAAACAGAGTCCTTTCACACGGCGAGGTGCAGGGAAAATGGAGGAGTACAGTAGTCCCCAAGAGGGTGAGCTGTGTACAGAAGATATGTATGAGTAGTAGTCTCAACCCGGACTTTGACTACTCGGTAAATGTGATTAAGCTCCTGGCCTGGGAGTGTTGTGCAAGGCCAGCTGCAGGGCCTTGGTTCCACGTCACTCCCACGGCAGTATCTCCCAGGATGGTAACCATCCACCTACTACCTTTTTGGTGGGCTAACGGGTGCTACATCTTGCCCATGGGTAACCCGGGACTATGCAGGGCAGGGGCGTCCATCTTCCCTGAGCCGCATGCATGCTCCGGCCGCATACCCAGACGAGAGAGGAGTGGTGTGGAAACAAGCTGAATTGCAGGAAAAAATAATAACGCAAGAGAGGTGTGAAATGTAGCGAAGGGATGAAACGTGAAACAGGAATAAAACGAGAAACCGAAATAAAACATGACAGTGAAAATAAACGCAAAAAAGGGACGAAACGCGACAGATGTATGGAAACGTGGAAGCATAATAAAACGCAAAAACAGAATGAAACGTGGACAAAGATAACAGTCACCGGTAGGCCTAATTAATATTGTCACGAAGGACGAAACATAGAAATGGCATGAAAATTAGATCTACGGAAAGGAGTTACACGCGAGAGAGAGCTGAAACGTAGAAAGCATATAACACATGGGAAGGATAAAGACAGTTTCTGAAATTGTATCACTCCAATATTAAGAGATCTGCAAAACCGAGCCTTCACCCCGGAGAGAGACTGAGCCAAAAAACTAACCCTTCTCCATGCTGGTGAAGTTCGATTGGAAAAGGGGTGTCTGTGGGAGGAGTGTTGCATGTGAGTGGAAGCGTTGTGATCGCTGTGTTTATGTGTGTCAGAATCTGTACATGTATAAGTCATCGGCAGAAACAACAGGGTGTGTATAAACATATTACCGGTACCTACTTTCAGTGTACAGTATGGCTTGGGCTTGAACCCTAGATTTGGTATTCACACATCACTACGTATGTACGCTAACCACTCAGCTACCGCAGCTCCGATACACATAAAAGCAATTAAAAAAAAATTGAATGAAATAAAACATGAAAAAAAATATATATGATTCACTGGTAGGCCTACATACTGTGGTAGAGGCTGAAATACAAATACATAAGTACAGAGAAACGTAATCCGGTGGTACCGGTGCATATTGTCGGCGTTAAGGACACTTGTGCCGCCACCAGCACAGATGCCTGGTGATGGATATTGTATTACGGGAATAACCGCCCTTTCACCTGTTGTGCTGGACATCTGTACTAGTCTCTTCCCACGACATCTGGGAAGGGTTGGTGAATACAAGAATCTCCAACCAATCCCAATCCTTTGCTTACGAGAACATCTGCACCAATCTCTTCACATCTGGCGGGGGCTACTGAATAAAAGAATCCCTAACTGATCATCCTTACCAAACCTTTCACTGCGAGAACACTTGTAGGCTACCATTGCCTTCCCTATCACTATATCTGGCGAGAGCTTTAATAACAGAATCTGAGACAAATATGGTGATCGGAGATATATTAATATTTTTGCCAGTCTGACTCTTTGTATAAATGCAGAATAATAAAAAAATCATCCCTTCAGTATGATGACCCACCTCTATGTATTCTTGCTATCGCCGTAAAATTTTCTTACGAGAGAAAACTCGCTCGGTGATAGCTCTCTTACTGTTTTGCTTTTCATTTTCCTGTTTCTGAATCCTACCAGCCTCATTTATAAATAGGAATAACGATGATAAGAGCTCTTGTACTCGTGCCAGTGACAAGCTAGTGCGTTAGGAAGATTCACGGTATAGTTCACAACTGGTGTGTGTGTGTGTGTGTGTGTGTGTGTGTGTGTGTGTGTGTGTGTGTGTGTGTGTGTGTGTGTGTGTGTGTGTGTGTGTGTGTGTGATGTTCTTTTTACTGCCAGACAGATTATGTTCTTCAGTTTAGGATACAGCACCAGAGATCAGGATCATGTTCACCCCTTCAGTACGACGACACATTTCATTATTCAACTCTTACCGCCAACACAGCCCTTTCCATAAGATGACATCTTTCATTGCTCATCTCTTACAAACAACGAACGATGACAGTATTACTCATTTTAAGAATACATCGTGAAGGCTATATCCCTCAAGGTCGAAAAGATGATTCAGTACTACAGTATGTCAGATCGTGATTGCGTAGCAGGACTAAAATAAAAATAAGGTTATCGGATTGAAGGTGTTAAGGGCATAAATATACTCTCAGGAATAATGCCGCAATAAATAAAAATAATTGCATCTCATACTGACTCATGAGAGCGCTGAGGTGTGTTGGGATGTGGTTGTTAGGGGGCTGAGCTGTGATGTTATCAGGGTTGTGCGGTGGTGTTGTGAGAGTGCTGTGATGTGGCTGTGAGAATATTAAGCTGTGATGCGGTTATGAGTGGTTATAAGCGTATTTTGTGATGTGGTATGGGAATGTTGGGTTATGTGGCGATACTGTGAGAATATCAGCTTATTTCGTGGCAGTAAGAACAAGACTGTGATGTGCTGGTGTGTGAGTGAAGGTGGTTCATTTGTGAGATGATGCGGGTGGTGCGAGGTGAGGGGTGAGGCAGGTGAGACGAGCCAGCCCCTATGCATACTCTCTATGTATACTCTTATCATCTTAGCAGGCTTTCTAATATACCCTCTTTACCAGTTATGTCTCATTCATTACGTCCATACAATTACATTTCTTTATTTTTCTTGTGTTCATTATTGCTGCCTCCCGATAAATTTTACCACTTCAAGAGAGATTTTTCAAACTGTGGGAATTATAGTCTTTATTAAACCTTTGAAAATGACAAATCTTTCCTGAACTGAATGTGAGTCTGGAGGTAGCAAGAATAAAGCACTTAAATACATCAGATAGGATTTAACCCCTTGTAGACGACGTAAATCTTACACGTATCATTCTTGCTATCACCAGACGTCTTTATTTACTTCCGTATGGTTTCTCGTCGCCTAAAAAGAATAAAAAATAATTACTAACGCTCTGAGAATAACTAGAGTTTTAATTATTTTACTCTTACTACCGCCACATGATTCTGGCTTCTTGTCTAAGCGTTAATATTCTTTTTTTATGGTAATTATATCTCTTAAATACTGACACTCTTTGCATAAATATAATACAAGAGGTAATTCACGCATCATAAACAGAAGTACACTGATAAGGCAGAGGAGCTGGAGAGCCTTCTAAGACCACGAGAATACGAGTCCCTGCCACAGCTTTCAAGGGCCTCCCAGTTGCTTCTTACTGATGGTGGAGGTGGTGGTGGTGGAGGTGGTAACTGTGGTCGTGGTGGTGATTGTGGTGGTAGCTGTAGTAGTGGTAATGATGGCTGTGATGATGACGGTAATGATAATGGTTGTCGTTATTCTGATGGCGGTAGTGGTGATGATTGTTATGGTTGTAGTGGTGATGATGGATGCCGTTATGGTACTTATGGTAATGGTGGCTGTTATTGTGATGGTGGCCTCAGTGATGGGGGCTGCTATAGTGATATGGGTCATAGCAGTGGTAGCTATGGTATTGATTTGTTGTTGGGATGATGGTGGTGGTAGTTTTGGCAGTGATAGTGGTGATGATGATGGTCGCGATGATGAGGATGGTCGTAGTTCTGGTAGTGATGGCGGTGAAATGGTGGTGATAGTTCTTGTAGTGATGGTGGTGATGATGATGGTGGCAGTCGTAATGATGATGGTGGTGACAACAGTAATGATTATGATGATGACTGTCGTGGTGGTGGTTGTAGATTAAGATGTCGACAGTTATGGGTGTGGTGGTACTGGTGGTAGAGGTGGTGAATTTGGTGGTGGTGATAAATGTGGTAGTGTTCAGAACCATACCACACCACTCCACACCATAAGAATCTTTCTCAATACTATTTCCACACCACAGAATTCCACCATCCCACTCCTAACACTCCACATCACAGTACTCATCCATACCACATAACTCCACCACACCACTCATCCATACCACTATATCACACACCAAAACATGCCATACTTCAAAAAAGCACCACATCTGTCATCCGTACCATAATACTGCACCACACACCACAACACAACACTATTACACCACACCCAGCATCCACACCACCCCACCACACCACTAAGTCACACAACTCCTCTAGTCACACCACACCATACACTCATCCACACCACACCACACCACTCACCCACACCACACCACACCGTACCACTAACCCACACCACTCCACACTACGCTACGCCACATCTCACCCTCTTCCACAACACAGCACTTACAACACCGACCCACAACTCGGTACTTCCTTTGTGTTTGGTCTTTTTTATCAAGAAATATTGAGTGTCAAGTGATTAAACAAAGTGCCGTGAAGTCTGACAAAGAGGGGTTAGGGGTGGGGGAGAGACGGGGGTGAGGTGAGGGGGAGAGGGGGAAGAAGTGAGGGAGAGAGGGGGAAAAGCGAGGGAGAAAGGAGGAAAAGGTCAGGTAGAGAGGGGAGAGAGAGGGAAGAAGTGTGGGAGAGCGGTGAGAGAAAGTGGTGGAAGAAGTGAGAGAGAGAGGGGGATGATGTGAGGAAGAGAGGGAGAAGAAGCGCGGAGGAGAGGGAGGTGAGGTGAGAGGAAGAGAAAGGAGAGGTGAGGGAGAGAGAGGGAAGGAGTGAGGGAACGAGAGGAAAGCGAGGGGTAGAAGTAAGGGAGAGAGGTGAGACAGAGGGAGAAAATGTGAGGGGGAGGGAGGGGGAAGTGGTGAGGGAAAGAAGGGTGAGAGTAGTGAGAAATGTAAGGAAGAGGGGGAAGTGAATGGTGAAAAGGAGAGTAAGAGAGATAGGGGAAAAGGCCAAGAATGATGAAAAATATAGATGGGGGGGTTGCTAAGGAGGAGAAGTGAGGGAGGTGGTGAGGTGAAAGTTGTAAGGGAGAAAGGAAGGTGGGTGGTGAGGGAGGGAGAAGAGGGAGAGAGAGGAGGACTGTGAAGGAGAGAGGAAGGGGAAAGGTGAGGGGGAGAGGGGAGGAACCGGGGGTGAGACAGGTGAGGAAGAAGATGTGGGAGATGAGGAGAGAGAGAGATAGAGAGAGAGAGAGAGAGAGAGAGAGAGAGAGAGAGAGAGAGAGAAGTGAGGAGGTCAATGAGAAAGAATAAACGGACATGTAGATGATTGTGATTGTCAAATATTACGAGCTGGAAACGTAGATTTTACCGGATATGTGGCGGAGGCAGACAGACAGACAGATCGACAGATAGATAGATAGGGGGGCAAAACTGCTAGGGAGACGGACAGACAGGCAGAAAGACTGATTAGGAAAAGATAACTACGCTACAGACAGACAGATTTATGAGAGACAGAGAGACAGACAAAAAAAAAAGAAAGATTTATAACAGAAACAGACCGACAAAAGGACAGACAGACAGACAGATATATCCTAAGTTGTGTGGCTGGAACCTAATGATGCTGATCACCTGTGTACCTTGGATAATTAACCACCTCAGCCCCATTACGTGTATTAATTTAGTTTGCTCTTGCTGTCTCCACAAGATTTTACCCCCCCTTCGAAAGACCTCTCGTACTGAAGAGGTTACTGAAGGCTCTACCTAACCCTTCCAGTTCGAAATGTCTCCCTGAAGCTGAGTTAAATAATGTCTCCAGCAAAAAATAAATACATCAATAAATAAATAAATAAATAAATACAAAATGCGTCACCAAAATAATGTGGTTAAACGATGACTGCTTACTGTATTCAAATTATTTATCCCCTTCAGCGCGATGACTTATTTCTACTTTATTCTTGCCACCACCAGACGACTCTTTATTTTCAGCTCCGGAGAGACCCACAGTAATGAAAGATTAAATTTTCTTTTTTATCCCCGTCACTAAAATAAGTTGGTTCTATTGTGAATAAAATCATTAGGCGGAAGTAAGGGGGGAAAAAAAAAGCTGCACCGCGTTTTCTTATTTTTCTTAACTGTTTTTATGATTTAAGGGGCAACTTTCGAATTTTGGTTTCTGATAAATCATGTTCATCAGCTTCCACAACCACGCACTTCATCCTCGTGGTCACAGAGTTCTACGTGGAGCCACAATGTAATCATGGGCTGCACAATGTCCTTGGCAAAGCGTTCATTAGGATGGAAGGCAGCCATTATCACTGCAATTATTTCTTATTGATCCAACGGGAAAACAAGCTGGTTGACAGTATGTGCTCGCGCCGTCCCTAACTTCCACTTCCCTCTTACTTTCCTCCATTCCCCTCCCCCTCCCCCGACTCTTTCCTCATTCCCCACCCCTCCACTCTCTCCATGCCTATCCTACTTCTCTCCACTTTCCCTCCTTCCTTTGACCACTCTTTCCCCACTCCATCCTTCCCTACCCCCGACTCCCCATCCCTTTACCTATTCCCCATTCCCCTCCATCCTCATTCGTCCCGCTTTCTTCCATTTCTCTTTAGTGTGTACTCATCTGTATGTATGTATGTACGTAATATATGTATCGTAGCGGCTGGCTTGCACACGCCTTAGGGCAGGTGACTTTACACGTTCACGCCACGTTTAACGAAACCTAAAGGTAACTGATCCGTGGGGCCGAGGAACGTCACTTTTTGTCACTAGAGAAGTAGCCTACTCGCTCCAACCCGATCTCTCTCTCTCTCTCTCTCTCTCTCTCTCTCTCTCTCTCTCTCTCTCTCTCTCTTTCTCTCGTCAGCTAAAGGTCGTAAGCATTTACTGTGGCACCGTTTAGGAAAGTACTAACGCCCAAGGATTTCTGCTCTCTTACCTTGACCCTCCCGCCAGGTGAAATTATGTTCCGGGGAAGCGTCTGTTTTACGTTCACCTAAGCAAACTAGTTACTCTTCATAATGTCCATTCGTAATATTGGAGTAATTTTGTTGATAAGGTATTTTTAAACAATATCCTTGCAAGATAAGTCCTTTACAGGTTATTCTTCCAAAAATAAAAGCATCTTGAAATGATCCTTCATAAACACATTTGATCTGCCATACAACCGCTCGTGATTTTATCCTGTACTTCCGCCTCGACTTTCACTAGACTTTTTTGGTTAATGATGAAACACCAATTACTCGCCATCCATTACTGAGAAGGTAATTATACAACTAAGTCATCCATTACGGTAACTGCAGCTCATTTCAGTCAAACATTATCCTAACCGACTGTACCCCAGCTCAGTCAACCAATTTTCGAACTATAACCTAACAGCCTATCATTACTACACCCAAGTCACAACCATGCCTCTGACTACCCCAACTGACTATATCCAACTCAGCCAACCATTACTGAGTCTGTACCCCATATGACTATCCCGACTCATACAACCATGACTGTAACTGTATCCCACCTGACTGTAACAAAACTCATACAAGGCTCACTGTAACTATAACCCATTTCAGGTGGCCATTACTTTCGCTGTAACGTGTGTGTGATGGGGTGAGTCAGCAGGTGTAATAGACGCCGACACACACTCACTCATTCACACACACAGGACAAATGGAGGGTCATCAACAGATAAGCCACTGTAGTCTAACATCAATATGGGTTTTTTAGGACGTAACATGCCTGTCGCCAGTATAGATCTTTTTTTTACAGGAGTGGGACATCAGTAAAGTTACTTTTGAAACTTAACACTGCTGAGACAACTTTTTTTTTTTTTTTACTTTACATTGCTGGGATATCAGGAATGTTTATCTGATATTTTTTTGGTTTATGATGTTCCACAGCTAAGACATTAATGCTGTTTTTCAATGGACGTCGCATTAGGCTACAGGGACATCAATATAGTTATACCTTTTGGATGCAACGAAAAGGAAACGTAATTTCGAAGACACTGCACTGCTGGAACAACGATATGGTTTTCTGTGTTCTTTTTCCTTCTCTAATTTTTCACTACTGGGTCATCTGATTCACTGGTGCATGTGAAATCCGAACAGATCCCTTGCTGGAGTAGCGTTGACGACGATCCGGAAACAGAAACAGGAAAATAAAGAGAACAGGCTTATCAAAACAAAGTGCACTGAGAAAGGGGGCCACAGAGCCATTCACTTATCAATCAAACCTTCAAATTCTCGGCCCCACCTCACAAGCAGAAAGCATTTAAGAGAGATTAATTTATCCGTTTAATCCACCTGATAAAGCTCAAGGCGCTGTCCAATATCTGTGTGTCGTCGGGTGCTGCACGTGTTTGTTTATCAATAATCATTTCTTCAACGTAGATCGCAGGTTCCTGTGTGTGTGTGTGTGTGTGTGTGTGTGTGTGTGTGTGTGTGTGTGTGTGTGTGTGTGTGTGTGTGTGTGTGTGTGTGTGTGTGTGTGTGTGTGTGTGTGTGTGTGACACAGATAAGCACACAAACAGAAAGACAAAATGACAGACAGAGACAGACAGACAGATGACTGATATAGATAGACGAGAGATGGAGGTATGTATGTCGATGTATGAGTATATCTAAGTATATCCGTGTAAGTGCAGTCGTAGGGGAGTGTGAATGAGGACAGCGGAAGGGAGGGTAGGGAAGAAGGGGGCTATTCTCCGTCTCATGAATCAGTAAACAAGCCTCCCCTCTGTTAGCACATGATGAACGGTGCGGATGAAGACAATTGATTTCCCCGCTTCCTCCTGCTCCTATTGGATTACCTCCTTAATACTCCGCCAGGATTTATGACCATCGAACCTACCGCTATAATTTGCAGCGGGGTTGGCGCCACTCACGTATTCCTCTCTGAGTAGGGACGAGCCGTAAGTACCCTCAGTAGGACGTCTAATTCTCCTGTCAGCCGTGATCACACACACAGTTTAGTGCTGTGAGGAATGGGCGCTCGTATCAACACTCGTCTAAGGTTAGGTTGCTGTGTGTGTGTGTGTGTGTGTGTGTGTGTGTGTGTGTGTGTGTGTGTGTGTGTGTGTGTGTGTGTGTGTGTGTGTGTGTGTGTGTGTGTGTGTGTGTGTGTGTGTGTGTGTGTGTGTGTGTGTGTGTGTGCAGTCAGATACATCCATTACATTTGCAGGAAATTAAACCTATCTGATACGTAACTACTGACTTGAAGCGTTGCCCTTTATTCTTCAGCAGGAGTAAAGACTATTGGTGTTAGATCACTGCAGTCAATAATAATCTTTAACAAGTCTATGGCTCCGAATTAATGTAGCACAACTGCAACTCTTTCAGCCCACCTGAATAATTGGTTGAGCTGAGAGATGTCCTAGCAGTAACAGGTTTAATCCAAATCTGTCTTGTGCACAGTGATGTTGAGTTAAGCTTAGAGAAATGCTAACATGCAAGAGATTAATTTAGCTTGCCTTGTTTTCAGTAATGTAGTGTTTTGCTGAGAAAAATCGTAGCACTCAGAGATATAAAGCATGTTTACCTTGTTTACAGAGTTGAACATGGAGAATACTGAGTTAAACTGAGATATCCTAGCAAAAAATAATAATAATATTAATAAAAATCCACTCTGCCTTGTTTCAACTATGCTGAAATAAACTAAGAGAAATACCATACCTCATTTACATTAATTTGGTCTATATTTTTGTCCTTTTGAGGTTTATTTCACTTATCTCAGTGACAGAAAAAGATAATGCTACAGCTTTATATACTTTCCACAGCATGTCGTCGTGACTAGCATCATATCCTAGTGTTAATATCACCATCTTACAGATCAGCATTCAAAATGAAGAGATGTCAACTTCAAGCAAAATTAGAGTAAAAACAGTACAGCAATCGGAGTATTTATGATTACCGTGTTCAGCAGCGATGCGGAGATCCTCAATCGAACTGAGAAAAATACAAGAACTTTGAGATAATGCTGAATGAGGCTGACAGAAATCCTGGCAGGCAGAGGTTTAATCCACGTTTTACTTCATCGCCAGAGTCAGCCATGGAGAGTGCTGAGGACTGCTCCCGACCCCCACCCTCGCCGCCCATGTCCCCACACAGCATCCCACCACACGCCCACGTCTCGGCCTTCTCCGTGGTCACCCCACACACCAAAACACCCACGGGCAAAGGTAAGTGACTGAAGGATGATTACAGTTCCACGATTCATTAACCCCTTTAATCCTGTCAGGCATTTTGGTAGTTATTCTTGCCACCATCAGGCACTTTTATAATTAACAGTAGTAGTTGCAACCCTAGGATTATCTGAAGCGTGAACTCAGCAGATTGCAGGCTGAACATGCCCAACTCCAGCAGTCCATCCTCTCCTTCCGGGGGATAGGGAGAGACGTTTGTATAACCCGGCAGTGAAGCCACGTGTTATATCACCGCCACCACATGGAGGCGTCTCTCTCCAGCACCAGGCACTTTTATTAAACTTCGGAAAGACCCTCACATTGATGGAGTTATTAATGGCTATATATCTAACCCCTGCAATTCCAAAAGTCTCTCCTAAGTGGAATAAAATCGCCTGAAGATAAATCAAGAATAAATTACATACCGTACTGTACTTATGATCATCTCCCTCTCGTAACTCAGAGTTGTTTTGCAAGAAGGATTTAGAAAATGTAGAATCATTCCATGTCTCGTTCTTTCTCCATAAAACAAATTTGGTTGCGGATGGATTTTTTTAGTTTTTTTTTATTTATTTTTTTTTTTTTTTGAGGGGAAGGTGAGGGGAAAGGCAAGAAAATGAGAGAGCAGAAATTTGTCTCTTGTTCTTCCTGCAAATCAAAATTTGAATTACTGTACGGAATTGTTCGTAAATATGCTTGGGAATCTCACCCCACGAAGACTGGTAGTGTAATGGTTAGAACGCCCCAGTCGGAGTAACAATATGAGTGCAGTGTTAGTGTGGTGTAGTGTTAATGTAGCATGGTGCTTCTGTGGTGTAGTGTGATATTAGTGTGGTCTGACGTAGGTGTGGTGTTAGAGTGGCTGTAGTGTGATGTGGTATTCTAGTTTGGTGAGAGTGCAGTGTTATTGTGATGACAGTCAGGTTTTAGTGTTGTGTGGCATTACAGCGATGTAGCGTTATTGTGGTGTAAGTTGGTGTAAGTTTGGTTTGAGTTTTGCACTACTGCAGTGTGCTGTTGGTGTTAATGGTGTGAATATGGTGTTGTGTGAGTGTGGCGTGAATGTGAAGTGTGCAGTGTTATGTGGGTATCGTGTGAGTGTGGTGTTGTGTGAGTGTGGTGTTAATGAGGCACTGTGTGGATGTGATGTGAGTGTGTTGTTGTGTGAATATGGTGTTAGCATGGTGATGTGTAAGGGTGGTGTTATGTTAGTACCGTGAGTGTGGTGTGCTTAGTGTGCTGTTAGTAAGTTGTGGTGTTAGGTTGATGAATGTGGGGTATATAGGATGTGGTGTGGGAGTATTGCTAGTCTAGTGTTGTGGAGCGTGGCGTGAGTGTGGTGTGGGTGTGGTATTAACGTGGTGTGTTGTAGGACAATGGTGTTCGTGTGGTCTGAGTCGTGTGAATGGTGTTAGTGTGGCAGGAATACGGTGTTAGCCTCACGTGTTGTAAGTATGGTGAGGATGAAGTGACCGTAATGTGAGTGGTATTATTGTGCTGTGAGTGTGGAAAAGTCCCCGTGTAGTCCCCTTGGGTTGGTATGGCGTGAGGTGCAGTCCCCAGAGGTGTCACCGTCGCTCACCAAACACCAAATCACCAGTACGGAGGTCCCAAGAGGCTGTCCTGAGTGTTGCCGTGGTACCAGTAATCGCTCCCTTCCCCTCCATCCCAAATGCTAACTCCGACACACAACACGTAGCCCTTTTGTCGTTCACCGCTAAGTGCACGCTGGTCATTTTTATGTTCACGCCGTTGGTGTTGGGTCAGCGCTGCCGATTTTGCTGGAGACTCGTAGTTTTTAGGATCGCATTGTTGGTGCTAAAAGGGGGCTCGTAACACTTTTTCCTTATCGATTTATTTTTGCATTTAAACACTGATTTTCCCTTATATGCTGTTAATATAGTTTTAATATCGACGTAACGTGCATCCCTAATATAACAACTAAAGATATTGAGGTGTAATGACTGGAATAACGTACTGAGGAAAAGATAATGCAAAATACCCCCAAACCACTGAGAATGCAACACTTATCCTCGCCCTGAAGCTGAATTCTTTTGTGACAGGCAGCATAACAGATTCAGAGTTCATTATTACTTCTGTAGAGGCGGTGTCCTTCCTAGAATTTACGATTTTTTCTTCGTACGTTCAACTAGAGGTCGTGGTGACGTGATAATATAAGGTTTCATAGCTTTTCCTTATAATTTAGCTTTCGAGAAATTACACCTATTCTGTATCATCGATTTTCATGTACACACACACGCACACACAGACAGACAGATAGATAGAAGGACAGATAGAAGAAAGACAGATAGATAGATTCACTGATTTAAACGCACTTCCACTATAGTCTTGCCTAAAAGTAAAATGGTTGTGTGTGTGTGTGTGTGTGTGTGTGTGTGTGTGTGTGTGTGTGTGTGTGTGTGTGTGTGTGTGTGTGTGTGTGTGTGTGTGTGTGTGTGTGTGTGTGTGTGTGTGTGTGTCACTGAATTATGCAGTGCCATGCCGGGCCCCGCTTGACCCTTACCGCACCCTCGCCCCACACCCTGATGGCCGCCGCTCGTCAGGTCTCCGTAATCATCTTCAATGGTCCAGCTTTGTTTATTTGTCTGCGCTGATCAACAGGGACGCTTCAAGAGCTGGCTCACCATTTGCCGGTCTTGATGATCAATATTTCTGTTTACATTTAATCTGGTGGCTGTTTCGCCTTCGTAGTACCATTTTTCTTGATTATATTTATACAACTCCGGTCTTTTGAGCGAGTGTGCTCTTCTAGCAATAAAGTTACCCGTGGCGGGAGGTAGGGGGGGGAGGGGGAATGTAAGAGTAGGAGAGGCGTCATGCAATTAGGGATGCTATTGTGGGGCTGAAGTGAATGTGCTAGGTCAAGTTAGGAAGAAAATATTTCACTTGTGCCTCGGCTCTGCACACACAATCAAACGAAGATTGCGTATTTCAGTCGCCAGTGTATGTGCATAACTATCTATCTATATATCTACCAATCTATAACTATTAATCTATCTGTCTGTCTCTCTGTCGATCTGTCTATCTGTCTATCGACCGAAAGTTCCTAAATCATACAGTACAAACATACACAGTGCCGATGCATTTTCCTGAATGACATTTGACAAATCATCACCACCCACATCCCACATCCTACAACATTCCCACTATTATAAAGGAATGAGTAGAATGCAGAAACAAGAATTCGGAAAGAAACCAATAAAAAGAACTAAGTATAAAGACCTATTATCAAAATATCCATTGAAAACTGAACACATCTGCATGGTACCCTACATAATCATTAGTTTCTTCAGTACGATAACAACTTTTACATACTATTATTGCTACCCCCAGACGACTGTGATCATCAAGAGGGAAAACACGTGATGAAGTGACTAGACGCTGTCTCCATTTACCCTTTCACCACGAAGTCTTCACTGTGCTTAATGAAACTGCTTGGTGATGAGACTAAAACCCGAAAGGCGTTGTGGCTGTGAAGGGGTTAACCTAAAAGGCGAAACACAAACGTAGGTGATTTACTATAAACTCTCTTAATCTCTTCAGTGCGAGATATCTTTCCTGTCCTATGCTAAACAGAGTCGTTGAGCGGCAACAATTGATATATAAAACTTACGTCACCGTACTGAGAGCAATGGCAAATATTGCTTCTTACCCCCTGAATACAAGAGGTCCTTCTTAAGCTGAATAAAATTGTCTGACGGTGGCAAAAATGGACTCAATAATACGTCAGGTGGTGAAAGGGTTGGAAAAAAAAACTGCGAACACGTACAGAAATATGAATATAGCTACAGATTTGTACCATCAAGACCAAAGTATGCAGCAATACATGCATCACCACACTACATTACACTAAACTACAATATAATACAATGCAGTACGGTACAGTACAATACTGTACAGTACAATGCAATACAATACACCACGCTACACTACACTCCACAACACTACGGTGCACTGTACTACACTACACACCACCACATCATATCGCAGCACACCACACCTACACCACATTACATCATACCAAACCATACGCAACACTACACTACATTACACTACCGGTACACTGCATTAATTAAGCTGCACCACACCTCACCACACCACATCGCACATACACACCACACCAAATCACACTCATGAATTAGACATGAGCAAAAAACGTCCCCCACCCCCAGTAACTGGTATTAGGACCAAGAATCGAATGAGTTTATTAATCCCTTCAGTACGATCGTGTATTTCGTATTACAATCTTGCCACCGCCAGACGATTTTATTCAGCTTAAGAGCGAAAACCCTCAAGCTGAAGAGTACCCGGTATAGGCTATAAGTAATTTCTGTTAACCGACTTCAATGGGACGTCTTTAGTCTTCCTATTATTATTAAAGATCCAGTTCCTACCGTGGAAGGTGCTATCTACTACAGGAAGACGGCTGCTTGCTTATGGTCAATGGGTATACTCGGTTAGACAGATCGGGGTAGAGCAGCAACAACAACCGCCAAAGATTTAGATTAATCTGCAAAGAAACTGGTGGTGAAGGATTAAAAACAACGAACAATCAAGCAGAGACCATCAACCCCTTCATTACAAGAATTCTGCTCTCAGATGAATAAAACCGTCTTTGTGTAGCAATACATAATTTTAAAAATGTATCACTGTACAGTACCTAAAAGATAAATATTGTGGTGAATTTGAATACAATATTTGCACCTGTATTATTTTCTATTTTGCCTTTGTATCTGTTCGTACGACATCCACTAGAGGAGGACTTGACTTTTTCGTCGGAGGGAGAGTGACAGCCGAATTTAACCCTTACCCATGCTGATCAGGCACGAATCAGGAAAGGGTGTTTTCAGTGAAGTGGTTCATGTCAAAGTGGAAGTAGTGTACTAGCAATGTTTGCTATCTTAGACTCTGTATATGTCATCGATGTGAACTGACAAGGCCCATTATGAAAGTACATGCTGCATTCATCCAGTAAACTCGCAGATTCTACCACGGTCTAGAGTGGGAGACCCGAACCCAGGACACACGCAGCTTGTGATGCATCCGCGTTACCACCGAGCCGTGCCTAGTGACGTGGCAAGTAGCTTACACCCTCTTCCTGGCTGTTAGTGTGGCCTGGCTTCCGTGACCACCATGACCCGACAGCAGTGGAAGTGACCCTTGTCATAACCCGGGCGTGGTCCACTAAATATTCAACAGGCGCCATTTACTGTGTACATCGGGAGTCAAGTGAGCGAGCAAAGAGCGTTCGTCCTGAGTGAATGTCAACAGTGAGATTACTTTAATCAGTGCCTCTACACAAAAGCGTGTTCTCAAATCCTTTTCGTCTCTGTTTATCCACACTGAATATTTTATGAACTTCAATCGACAAAATTCTCATGTCAGCAGAAAAAAAAGGGAAAAAAAAAAAAAGTGCCGAGGCAGTATAAAAACAGCTTTATGTTCGGGTCTCGTGCAAGGGCTTAGGACATATCGCCTGAGCCGTGTCGGGGGTATAGCATGACGCTCTTTAAATAATCTGGCTTTGGCAGTAATTGCATTTTCCGACTTTAAATATTCATATATCAACACGTGATCATCGTACCACACCAACACCTGTCACGGAAACTTGTCGCCGACCTGATGGAACTCCAGATTGAGCCGAAAGATAAAGAGACACTGGCGAAGGGAAAGGCAGGATCCCATTTTTTACAATATTTGAAGCACCTCCCGAAGATATAACGTGCCTGATTTTTCTGTACTGAACTTCGCTGCACTCTACAATGTGGGATGCAGACTAATCAAATCTAACAACCACAGGCACACCACATATGACTGTAAAACTCTGGGGAAGCGATTTCCCCTCCGCACTTTAAGCTTTAAAAATACGAAGAGAAGATCCATATTTTCGTCACTTTAGGAGGCTGTCTAGCACTGAATCCTTACCATTTTATCTATGCAAATGACACTTTAATGCCTTCCTCTATGATAATTATGTGAACTAGGTCGGGATATAAAAATGTGAACGGCAAACAAAGGATAAAAAGAATGCAAAATAAAACGCTACGGGACAGACGCCAGGAGGACTCCAAAGCTGACGAGAATCCCGTCCAAAGGGAGTCTGTTCCAAAGTAAGGATACGCGCTAGAGGAAGGCGTTCGGAATGCTCTGAAGGTAACAGTAACCCCTTCATTCTCAGACGACGAGAAACCACTTTAACCTGAATGCAATCGTCTGACAATAGCAAATATATGAGTAATTATTTTTACCGTCGTGAGAGGGTTGGTGGAGACGGTTTTCACCCCTCAGATGGCGAGATATCATTTCTCAGACGAATAATCGCCTGGGAGTGGTTAAAATAAAAATCTGACGACGTTCTCCCGCTGAAAGATTAATGGACTCTATTCGTGATTTCTTTTGTGTTCTTTTATGTACTGTGTTAGTCGCAGAAATCATGGTAAGCGAAGTAAAAATATATATGGCTGTGGCACGGAATAACAATTTGACTTTCTCGCTACAGGACAACTCTAGATATGTACTCTGTTCTGATTTATTAAGCGATGGTATTCAGAGAACATCTTTGGCAGCCAGGGGGTTAAAAATGCAATATGAACCATCTTGATAAATCCGTAAACCTCGACTGACGACTTACTATACTACACTACCTAGCACCGGACGATTTTACTCAGCTGTGGAAAGACGTGGTAGTGAGAGGGATAAAGCTTTCTACTTAAACAAATAACATGGAGGGTGCGTGACCTGGGTGGAGGGGTGAGACTATAAAAGCAATGCGTCTTTACCCGGGCACTATACAACCAAACAGTAGTTGTTGGGAGAACGCATTTTTTTTTTCTGCAAATGGTAGGCTATGTTTATATCCACTTGTAGTTCTTTTAAATAAACTATGTCGGTATTCTAAAGACAGATTTAGCACACAGAAAGATATAACCCTACCTCACCCTGAGAAATGAAATCTGAATGATGATAATGATGATGATGAGGAGGAGGAGGACGAGGAGGAGGAGGAGGATGGAAACATACAGTACAAGAAAACTGTTAAGGTGAAAGAAGAAATATATATCACTTAAAAAACGAGGTGCACAAAGCTTCCTAACGCGACACGAGAAAAATGAGTAAAGTCTAGAAAAACATCCCAAGCCCAAGATAATAGGAGTAAGTAACAGAAGCCTCTTAAGCCCACGAGAACAGGCTTAGGTATGCCCGAAACTTTGCTAAGCCCACGAGAAAAAGGGCTTCGTAATTTGTTATGATTACGAACAGGGAACGGGAAGTCAGAGGCAGATTGAATGTTGTCAGAGTCGATATTCGTGATTAATGGCGGCGGTAGTTTTGTAAGTTGTGGTAGAGTAAGACAAGCGGCTATGGGGGGGTTGGGTGGGAGGAGGGCTTGGAGTAGGTGAAAGGGGTTGGGCTAGGGAGCTGGTGTGCAGGGGAATGGAGAGAGATGGGGTTAGTGAGAGGGTTGTGGTAGGTTGTGGTTGGGCCTCGGGGTAAGAGTGGGGTTGGAGTTTGGTGAGAAAGTGGGTTGAGTTTTGGTGTGAAGGCGTTAAGGTGCGTTGGGGTTAGATGAGAGACGGGTTGTTGTGGGTTGGGGTTTGATGAGAGTGGGGGGATTAGGGTGAGTTGGGTTGTAATGGGGGGTAGGTTGGAGTGAACTGGGGTTTAGTGAAAGGGAATCCTGAGGTGGGTTGCGTTTGGTGAGAGGGAAGGTCGGGATGGAAAGAGGGTGTTGAGAGTGGGTTATAGCGTTGGGATTGGTTTGGGGGTAGTAAGGAGGATGGAAGGCGGGTGGAGTCGGATTAGGGAGCTGAGATGGGGAGGGGATTGGGGAAGGGAGAACGAGGATTGGGGGAGGGTAGGGGGGAGGGAGGGAGAGGGCAAGGCGGCAAGGCACAGCGATCAGGGCCATGAGTCGGCTCTATCAAATATTCATGGCACTCCTTCCTCCCCCACTCCTCCCTCACGTCGCTCGTTGAGTAATATGTCGATATATCCCTCACACGGACAAAAAAAAAAAGACACACACACACACACACACACACACACACACGTTTTTTACCTGACGCCTCCGACCGTACGCTTTTCAGAAAGGTTCCATACAAGTTTGATCAGCTTTACCTCTGGAACAACACGTTAAGCAAAGTCACTTAGAGCCGCGTGTTCGTTGATTTAGGAAACTCGCAAGCGCTTCCTCCGTATCAGGATTTTTTGTTTTTCTATGGCACGTTGACATCTCCTTGTATGGTTTTCATCCAAGTTATATTAATCTCAGACATGAATTTCAAACGGGGGAACTTTGAAGAGCAATTTACAACATAAACACCAAGGAAGAGATGTTTGACAACTTCCTCAGCTCGCGAAAGTACTGTCCTTAGAGGCTAGAGCTGTATTAACGTTGCCTTAGGAGGCTCACTAACACCTGTTCCTTACCGGTTTATTCATACATACAAGCTGATGGTCTCTCCTGTATGTTACTTGTGCAGTCTAAGACACAATCTGAAGGAAATGAGTAACGTGCAAGAGAATACTCTGTGTAGAGAGCGGTCATATCCCTGAGACTAAGGCTTGCATTCACGTTGGTTAGGAAAGCTCCCTGACACCACTTCTTAGCGATTTATTTTTGAACTGGCCTAGTTAATATCATTTTGTACCTTACTTATCAGCTGATCAGGACAGGTGCGGGAAAGGGATGGGTCTATTATGATGTGGCAAGGGTAAACCAGCTCCCCTGTCGGGTCCTGCTGTGGATGTCGCTCATTGACCCTCGTGCGGTGTGGTGCGGTGAGGATCTGTCCCTTCTCCCCTTGGGGCTAAGATACGAATAAATGTGTTTGTGTGGATGAGTACATTGGGAGTGTGTCGTCCTGTCTCGGCTACCCTCCTTTCTTTGGGGGAAGAAGCCTAGGTATATAGGTAGACAGATAGATCTTGTTTATGCAGAGTATAACGATATTAGTACGATTTAAGAAACACAGATTATAATAACGGTTAATAAGCAAGATAAATGGCTTAGGGAAAGGTGTTAGGGAGCTTCCTTACCCGACCGGAATACAGACCTTGGAGACACCACTAACAACTCAAATGTAGTTATCTGGTGCTGGCAAGAACAAAAAAGTTAGCACATCTACGGTCACTAGATTGTATAGTCGTATTACTGCAAAATGAATCGCAAAGAATGAGATGTTAGTACCTCTGCCTAACCAGTTTATTTCCACAAATGGCTTGTTCATAATGTCGCATACTCAAAATATGTCGGTGATATATATATATATATATATATATATATATATATATATATATATATATATATATATATATATATATATATCATCATCGTCATCATCATCATCATCATCCAGACCACTTTTACCACCTACGAATGAGGTGAGGTAGGCTCCAGAGAGCAAGAAGTTATTAATATCGCAAAAGAGAAATTTATGGTACGTAAAAATAAATCGCCAAGGAACAGGCACCACAAACCGTCCTAAACCTCAAAGAGTAAGTGTTTTAGTGCTGGTGTTACGGGAGTGTGGTTTTCTGTGCTCCTCATCCCGTATGCAGCGAGAGATTGGGTCAACAAATTAACAAAAAGCATAATTGTACCGGAGCACGAAACCATGGCACCACTCTTTTCTCTGGGGAACGGTACACGATACATACACAACATACACGGATACACACGCGCACACAGGTACACATACATATATATGATCTTTTTTTCTTTCTGGCTTTCTGTCTCTCCGTTTCTCCCTCTCTCACACTCACACGCACACACACACACACACACACACACACACACACACACACACGAACCTCCTCCCCACAGCGTACACACACCTCCCTGCGTGATTCATGCCCGAAATAGTTTGCATGGACTGATTTGTGTCAACGCAAGGGAAATGGATGTTAGTGTTCGCAGAGGTTAGACTGGGTAAATAGAACAGCGTTGTGCACTACGATCTGCCCCTGTTATTAACCCCATGAAGAAGAAAAAGAAGAGGAAGGAGGAGGAGGAGGAGGAGGAGGAGGAGGAGGAGGAGAAGGGCTAGAGCTATACCTATCAACAACACGGTGGTCATTGAGGCGGGCAGTCAATTTCAACTAAGTTCCAATAATCTAGAATACGATCTGTAACAGTCAACATTACATCTATGTCCTTAACGCCATTGCTGGATAAATAGCGACGAGGGAGAAACAAAATTCAACCAGCATTAGTTTCCATTTCCAGCTAGTCAAAAATTCTCTTACACCTCTTACACCGGTCGATTATTTCTTTACACCTCTCCTGAAGCGAGTGAGGCTCCTACACATCTAACTGCTGTTGGGTTAGGCTGGCAAGATCCTATTGTGCTCTGACTGTCTCTACACTTCTTGGGGTTAGGACTGATTAAACAGGATTCCAACCCACTTGATTGGTGTTGATATATTTGAGCGAAATCCTACGAGGTTTTATCATACTTTAAACATACCTCAAAGTCACACTTCACATAGTCACATATCACATGGCTACACCCTACATACACCTTATAGTCATACCTCACACCACCACATCTCACATATATCATGCTCACATCTTACCTATACCTCACACTGTTAAATTTGACATTAAAACACCTTACAAACAATCACTCCCCCCTCCTCGTCACACACACACACACACACACACACACACACACACACACACACACACACACACACACACACTTTTCTATCCAACAACCATCCACCTCATCCACTTACGCCCGCAATCGACTCAGTTAATCCATCACCAACACCCACCCATGTCATCGTCCGCCACATCCACCCCTGCCACCAGCCATCCAACCAAACAGACGCCAATCAGTTCCGCCATTCATCCAGCCACTTACCCCACAGTTTATGCATTTTCCGGTCATCTTTGTAATGGTCTGGTGGTCAGGTCCGTCTTTAACCTCTTCAACCTAAGGACTTTGATTCTTTGGGTGCAGAGGGTTTTGAATGAGCTTCATAAAATCGTCCATCATCAGCTTGAATAAAATGTGGTTTTATGTATGTATATAGACTGACAGATATGTATCAAAGTTTCGGTGCCTTAGTCTTCTTTTGAGCATAATGAAATCCTTTGATAGTCGTGATAAGTAGTCTAGTGTACCATTCACAAACAGTAGTCTATTGTATGGTCACTTTATCTGGCAAACTAGGCTGTCAGAACAGGTGTTAGGGGGATGACACACCTGCGAGTTGTGACATAGGGGTGGGGAGACAGGTGTGTGTGGCTCCTTTATTGTATACATTTCTCTCTCTCTCTCTCTCTCTCTCTCTCTCTCAGCTAGGTAGGTATATCTTGTTTGCATACCTGAGTAACTATGTAACTTTGTGTAGGCTATGAGGAGAGGTAGGGTGAAGGAGGACAGGCAGGGTGGTGAGGCAGACAGGGTGGAGTGGGAGGCAGTGAGCTAGGCAGGCAAGTAGGGTGGAGTGGAGGCCATGATGAGGGATAGCAGGGTGAAGTGGTAGGCAGGACAGGGCAGTGAAGGAGGCAGGTAGGAAGGCAGGATCGAGTGGTAAGCTAGGATGGGGTGGTGAAGGTTAGGAGAGGCGAGTAGATGAGGCGGGCAGTGAGGTTGAAGGGTGATGTGGAGAGGCAGGCAGGCTGGGGAGGCAGGTAGGTGAAGGAGGGAGGGAGGGAGGTAGGCAGGGTGGGGAGGCACGTAGGTGAGGAAGTCAGAGGTAAGAAGGGTGGAGAGGCAGATATGTGAGGTAGGAAGTGAGGTAGGTCGGGTGGAGAGGCAGATAGGTGAGATAGGCAGAGTGGAGAGGCAGGCAGGTAAGGTAGTCAGGGTGGAAAGGCAGGCAGGTGTGGTAAGCAGGGTGGTGTGGGGTGGCAGGCAAGCTATACCAACACAAGTCACTACAATATGCACCACACACGCAAATGTATACACGGCTACAAAAGTTCACCTCACACTTCACCACTTCTACTTGTCACTTTCCTCTGATGGCTAATTCTCCTATGCTTAAAGAGGCCTAGTTTGCTTCTCTGCCCACAGATGAATTTCTCTGGTATGATGCTTCAGAGAGATAAGTAGCAGTCTTGCTCTAAGTTTGAAGCAGTAGCGGAATAGTAAGCAAACTTTTTGCCCTAACCGTACCTAGATTGCTTCTCTCTCTCCCATTTCTTTCTCTAGTATCGCTTAACTTTCACGGCAATGGTGTATGTTTTTTCTGTATTCTTGCACCCACTGGACGATTTTGTTTATATTAGGGGAGATCTCTCGTAGCGAAGGAGCTAGAAACAGCCTCCATTAACCATGCCATGTACTCCTTTACTACGATAACTACATTTCTGTTTTAGTCCGGCCTCTCCCACACCATTTAATGCAACAGTACATACACCTCACGCTTACATAACGCAGCGTAGGAGTGTTTTATTAATGATCTCGCTATTAACAAAGAATAATGGCATTCCCCTGCTGAATATTAATCTCTATCTTACGAGCATATAATTTGTAGTTCCTTCTTACTCCTACCAGACGATTTTATTCAGCTCAATGAAGACTCTTCCAATTGGAGGGGTTAGGTATGGCTTTCGTTGGCCCATTCACTAATCTGTATATTTCGTTGGCTGAATAAAATCGTCTGAAGGCGACAAGAATTAAAAAAATAATAATAATAATAAAAGTATCTGGAATGAAATGCTTCAGCAAGATTTCAGGGACGGTGAAAGACATCACACAGCGAATTACTTCATGCTGTTTAAAACCTTACCTATGGTTACGTATTATTTTTATTCCTGCTATCTTTAGGTGATTTATTCGCCTTAGGAGACTGTTTAACTCTGCTAAACGGAGTCTTTCGGACTGGACGGGCTCGATACTGTAAGAGAATATCCTTCATTAACCCTTCGCTAGGAAAGATCTTTTTTGCCCTCAGTAACACCGTCTGGATATTGCAAAAATATACTAAAAAGACGTAATCGGGGAGTCATATTAGAAAACATAACCTCGTCAAACAACAGCCAAATTCAATCAAATAATCTCGCTAAACAACAGACACCATTTCATGAATGAAAAAATGTCAGGTTTACTATGCGCCCAGGAATACTGCGTTTATGCATCTGGCTGCAGCTAACCTGAGTGAAGTCTTCACTGTTTCACTCTTGGAAAAAAAAAAAAAAAAAAAAAAAAAAAAAAAAAACTTTAAATACTGCAAAAACTCCTTCTCCTTATTTAACCCTCATAAAGTCGAGGCAGCTCTAGTATTCCGTTACAGTACATACTAGATAAACGCAATCAGCTGGAAGTGATTATGGGAGTCTAGTACCGGTACCATTAATAGTGTTGCTGCTGATCAGATAAAGCTGAGGAAAAGATGCCAATACGCAAAGATGTAATTACAGGTTAAAACGGATGTACTAAGCTTTAGGTGATGACAATTTCAAAGTTGTAACTGCTCGCTGGAAACATAAAAAAATAGTGTAAAACTTATAAAAATACTCGCGGAAATCAGGACAGATGATGGAATATTAATGTGAAGGTGAAATAAGGTGAGAAACTTTTGACGGCAGTTGATATTAGCTGTAAGCGCTTTCAATAACACGTGAAACAAATAAATAAAAAGAGAAGTAGTAGTCACTTTTCTTACATTAAACCCAAAGACTTTTAGCATCACTTGAGGTCCGAGTTTCCCTTCAATACGACGTGTCTCTCCTACGTTAAAATCGTCTGATTTTTAACAGTATCCAGCTCAATCCTGCACCATCTTTAAACATGCTTGGTGTTTCATTCTCTCGGGATTTATCTTGGAATGAACATATTGCCTCTCTTGTAAAATCTCCTTCCAAGAGATTGGGTGTGCTAAGCCGACTCCACTCCTTCTTTATCCCTGCATAGTTGTTGACATTATACCCAGGTTTTATTCGCCCCTGTGTAAGAGTACAACTCTCATGTGTAGGGAGGCTTCCCACATACAGCTCTTCTCAACAAGGTGGAGTCAAAGGCTTTTCGTTTCATTAACACTCCTACTCATACTGGCTCCCTTCAACCTCTCTCTTTGCCGCACTGTTGCATCTTTATTTCCTTTCTATCGCTACATCAATGGTCACTGCTTCTCTGAACTGTCTGATTGAATCCCTCCACCACTAAGGCAGGCGTGCAGCACCCGTCTTGCTACAAACTCTCATCCCTTTTCTGTCCAACTCTTTAACGCAAGAGTTAACCATTACTCTCAGTCCTTCGTGTACGCAACAGGTCAACTTTGGAACTGTCTCCCTCTGCCCGCATTTCCTACTGCCTATAATCTCCAGTCTTTCAAATGCAGTGTGTCTAGGCATCTCGAAATGAAAGGATCTTAAATACGGCTCTCTGTTATCTTGTTTTTGTTTTTTCTTGGAGGGAACACTCTTACGGGCTTCTGGCCTTTGGGTTCCTAGTTCCTTGCATTGAAAAAAAAAAAAAAAAGTTAGGAGGGAGGGAGGAAGGGTGAGAGGTAAGGGTGACAGGTGGGGTGCGCTAGAGACCCGTGGAGGCCACCTGCCCGACTCACCCCACTAATTACTGGGCTGCCCCTCGCCCCTCACCCGTCCTCCCCTCACCCCTAACCCTTCCCTCTTACCCCTCACTCCTCTCCCCTCACCCATTACCTCTCACCCTCATCCCTCAAATTCACCCCTCACTCTTACCCCTCACCCTGTTAAGTATCCCTCATTCTCCTTTTACCTCTCTCTTCCTCCTTATCTCCTCACCTGTCCTTCCCTCACCTTACCTAACACCTCTCATCCCATGCCCATATCTCTCACTTTGCCTTGGTCTGAAAGAATTAAACTCACATTCTTATCTCAGTCACTACTCATTCCCCCCCCCCACCTATCTCCCCACCACCTCACCCTTCATTCTCACCCTCGCATCGTCACACCATCTGTCACCCTTCCTCTCACCCTTCTGATAATTACCCCCGCATTCTGAGCCCCGTTAATACGATTCTAACTTTTTTTTCATTATCACTTCTCGGCCTTTTTCACCCAAGCTCTCATTCTCCTGCCTGCCTCCCCTTACCTCATTTGACACCCCTCACCTTGCCTGCCTCTCCTCACCCTAATCTGACACACCTCACCCTGCCTGCATCCCCTCACCTTATGACATTCTTCACCTTTTCTGCCTCCCCTCACCCTAATCTGACACACCTCACCCTGCCTGCCTCCCCTCACTCCCATACGACACCCCGCACCTTGTCTGCCTCCCTTCACCCTCACCTGACACTTCGCCCCTTGTCCGTCATTTTCACCCTCTATTCCCTCTACACCCTACTCCTTTTCCTCTTAATAATGAACTCTCCCCACCCTTACTCAGTCCCTCACCCTCACCCTCGCTCCCCCACCAGTGTTCCCCTCACCATCCCCCAGCTCCTCATCCTGCCCTAATCCCATTCTAGGAGAGCCCCCCTCCCCCCGCCCTCACCCTGTCCTGGCAATGGTCTCTCATTCTCACCTTCACACGCCTCTCAGTGTTCCCCTCACCTTCATCCAACACCAAATCCCATCACCCTACCCCTCACCTCCCCCAAGACTACCCTCTCCTCTTCTGTCATCCTTCGCCCCTTCACAGTCAGATTCTGTCATTGGCACATCGTTACAGCAGTCATAACTTTTTTTCTTTTTTTGCATTATATTCTTGTTGGTACCTGACGATATCATTTAGGCCTCTCGTGGTGAAGGGACCAGAAACAGTCTTCAGTAAGCCATTCAGTATGATGATGATGATTCTCCCATAGTCTGACCACCTCTAGATGATTATTATTGTACTCATTTTACTCTAACTTGGCCTAAAGTTGCTGTCTCATCATTCTGAATGGTGAATTGGAATAACAGTTTAATAATGAATGAAGAATGACCTGTTAACATGACCACAGTAACGAAGAAGTGCTACAGGAAGGTTGTAGAGCCGTAGCGTTCTCTTTTTTTCGGCCACTCAGCTAAGTGAAATAAGCAACAAAAGGACGAAAACCTGGCCCAAGTAAAAGTGAAGGGTACAGCTGTAGTGAATGACTTCTTGTAGTAAATTACTGATTAACCTCTTGCAGGAATTATAAACGATTAACAGTTCTCATTTCTTTCACCATTTCTTCAACTCGTACTCGTCCTTCGTTATTAATCTTCTTCTCTTTCCTTCCTCCTCTGTTCCTCATACAATTCTTCTTCCTATTCCTCCATTTCATCGTCTTCCTCATCCCCTAGTTCTCTCTTTATATCTTTTCCTCCTCCTCCTCCTCCTCCTCTTCTACATACTCTTCCTTCCTCGTCTTCCAACTCCATTTCTCCTCGTCTCTTTCACTTCTTTTCTCTTCCCTTACTTCCTCCTCCGTTTTATGCATTTTGGAATCATTCTCCACTGAATTTTTTTTTAGTATAGATAATACCGCTGCATTACTTCACACGTATAGCACTTTCAGATGCTTAGTTGTTTTCACGTATGCAGTTAGTATCACAAGTGGCAATATTACAAAACTCAATATTAGAAATACGCGCAATTTTCTTATTTGAGAAACACACACACACACGCGCGCGCGCGCAACCGGAAGTGCATTCTTGGACCATATAGAGGACACTTGACGGATACGGTAATATTCTTGTGCACCAAGAAACACACCAAAGCACTGATTTCTGTGAACAGTTTAAGACAATCATTTTGCCGTTCCTGCTGTCTGAAGAAAGTGCTAAAATATTCACGGAGTAAGGAAAAAAAATAAAATAAAATAAAATAAAATAAAATAGAAGAGGGAGGGACAAAACACTACCCCATATTCTCCTCTGTCATGTGTAGGCATTCGAGGCTAGGCAACTGTGGTCAAGAACAATGAAGGCCAGGTGACCGGTACACGCCCTTGAAGGTATTATATGAATGAATGCCTGCAGAAGCCTCTTGGTGATTAGAATCGACGCGCGCAGAGCACATGGCCGTCGCTCCGCCTGGTGGCTGGAACCACTAGAGCACAAGGCCATATTTAAAGGAACTTTGAGAGTGGCCTGAAGGCAGAAAACCCGTTCCTGGAAGTGGTAGGTGGCGGTGTGTTGTGATCGCCCGCCATGCCTCACCCCCTACCTGCCTCCCTCCACCCCAGCCTGCCTCCCTCACTACCCGTCCCTACCTGCCTCTGTTTCCCTTTCTACCACCCGTCCCTGCCTTCCTTTACCTTCCTCCCTGCGTCCTTTCCTACTTGCTTTCCCCTGCCCCCCTCCCCATGACTCCCTGACTGACTGCCTCTGCCTCCCTCCCTACCTCTCGTCTCTGCCTTCTTCTACCTTCCTCCCTGCATCCTTTCCGACTTGCCTTCCCCTGCCTCCCTCTCCAGGTCTCTCTGCCTGCCTGCCTCCATCCCTCCCTGACTCCCTCACTCCTACTCCCCTTTCCATCCCTGTCCTCTTCCTTCCTCCATACTTTCTTATTCTGCCCTCCTCCCTACCTCTCTCTCTCCCCTGCCTCCCTTCCTGTCTCTTTTCCTCTGCCTCCCTTCCTCCCTGTCCTTGCTCCTGTCTCTTTTCATCTGTCCCTCCCTTGCCATTTTCCTTCCTTCCCTCTCTGCCCTCCCCCTTCTTCCCTTGCCTCCCTCGGCCTCCCCTTGCCCTCTGCCTCCCCTTCCCCCCTTGCTTCTGACATGCACCAGACCGCGTACGTCCAGCCACTGAAATAAATATCATCCCAAAGTATCGTAAACACATGACACAAAAGTCCACTCATCACAGACACGCCTAGGCCAGAGGGGACTAGTTAGGTCTGTCAGTTGTCAAATGCTTGAATACGACGATGCTTTTTTAGTTTATTCATGCCATCTCGAGACGATACTCTGAACTCTTTCGATTGCCAAGTTTATTTCGTAAGATAATTAACCCTTTCACTCAGACTACGTATTTCATAATTTACCTTTGCTGTTTTCAGACGATGTTTCTTCAGCTTAGGAGAAGTATCTCGAAATGGGGGAGTTATATCTACCCTTCACGTATCTATTCACTACACGGGATCCCCAGAAAACTGAGTAAAATCGCTTAGAGGTAACATAACTAAACAAGAAGCGGTGCCAAGGCATAGCAAACCCGTCCCCGGCGGTCATTTTAGTGCTGACACAGAAACACGACAGGATATCTGGTCAAAGTTGTCGCTTATCAAATCTAGAGTAAACCGGATGAAAACTGACAATTTTATGCTCATCTGAAATTTTAGGTCCTACCCATCCGACACTGACCCCCCCTAACGCTAACTGGGGAGTGACCCCCACCATGTAGTGAGGCATGTTATATGATGCAGATTTGAAAGATGCACCATTAGGTTTTGGTTTCTTGTCGACAGGACGGATTTTAAAGGAGTTATGGCAGAAAAACTATTTTTTTTACTTTTTACAGTTTTTGGCTCTTCAGCCTAGGCCTTGGTTCAATTTTGCCCAAAATTTAATCAGGTGATCAGAAGGTCATAGACCATCATCCCTGTAATTTTAGTCAAAATCGTAAAGTTGTTAACAGACAGACAGACAAACCGAGTGAAAACAGTACCCGTCCCCGAGCTCCTCCAAGGCGGGGACGGGTAATTATAAAACGCGTTATCATAATCAAGCAGCAAAAGTAAAAAGACGTTAGCGAGTCTCCAGTAATTCCATTCGTGCAGTGAGGTCCTTTAGTATCAGTAATCTGTTGTTTATATTACTACACGATATCATTCACCTTGTTCACCTCTTGCAGCGAAATGATTAGAATTTAGAAGAAATCCCAAGTACCGTAACTCCTTCGATAAGATGGTGTAATTTGTTCTACCCTCCCCATCTCCCCATGATTTTATTCACCAGATTTTCTGAGGTGGCTACATATATCCTTCATTACCCCTTTCACTAATAGGGATGCTTCCTAATCTAAAAAATAATCAATAAAAACACGGGTGTACAGAAACCTGATTACAACGAAAAATACGTGACTTTAGTGACCTGGACTGACTCGTTCGGCACTTTTTTTTTCTTGCTGACGTCACACGATCAAATTCTGATTAGTAAGAAACTCGTAGTGATGGGACACCTCTTCAGTCCGATAATGCACATAGCCTATTTCATTCCCACTGTCTCCAGCCGAGTTTCTTCATAACAGGGCGGAATTTCAGAAGCAGAGTAGTTAGACACTCGTAGAGATTTCAATAACTCTTTCAACTTTTTCACTAACAGGTCTTTCCCAAGTTTGATAAAATCGTCTGTAGGTGGGAAGAAGTCACTTACGTCCTCGGATTGAAGGGATCACGCCATTACTGCCTGAAATTGCTTACCCGCGAGAGGTGTAGGCAGAGACAAAAGGCTGCCAAATTTTTTACGTCTTCTAATACTCACTTTCCTTCCCTGGCTAATATTTCAAAGCTGAGGGAGGCTTATTTCTTTCTTGCCTACAAATGATGGTTCTTTTTAATACGATACGCCAGAGCGGGAAATGATGGATATGTCCTAAGTGAAAAGCAGAGTAACAGTACTGTATGCTAACTTTTGTCCAAGCTGAAATTATGAAAATGGTCCTCAACGGAACATGGGAAGTAAATGGTTAAGAGAGATACTGCCGAATGAACAGAAATTATTAACTCAGCAGGAAAGAAGAGCATACATTTTCTGCAAGTGCCCACAGTTTATGAAATCGCTTGCCAGTGGTGGGGCGGCAAAGCGTGTGAGATAAACAGGTTCGGTGTAACTGTATTTTGGCCTTGAAATCGTGGCTTGGTATAGGGTGCATGTGGAGGAGGCACGTGGAACACACCGACCAAGACTGATGCAGGTGGAAGGGAGGGAAGGAGGGGAGGAAGGAGAGAGAAGAAGGGAAGGAAGGAGAAGAGGAGGAAGGGAAGGATGGAGATCATATACAAGTTGAGGAGCGGATGAAAAAGTAAAGGAGGGACGGATGGACGCAAAAAGGAAGAGAGAAGGACAGGAAAGAGGAAGAGAGAAGGAGGAAGGGAAGGATGATAAAGAAGATGGGAGAGGGAAGGAAGAAGAGAGGAGGGGGAAATAAGAGGAAAGGAAAGAGGGAAGGAAGGGAGGAATGGGAACTAGGAGAGGGACGATGAAAGGAACGGACGGTAGGGAGGATGGGTGAGGGAAGGAGGATAATAAAAAAACAGATGAGAAGCAAGCGAGAGTGGGAAGAAGTGAGAAAATGATGAAGATACGTTTAACGGAAGAAAGGAGTACACAGGATAGGGGGAGATGGGAGAGAGGAGGAAGTGAGAAGAGGGAAAGATGGAAGAGAAAAATGGGAAGGATGGAAGAAAGAAGAGAGAAAGAAAGAGCCAGGGCGAAGAATGAACATGACACAGCAGAAAAGGAACAAGTGTGACAGGGAAGGAAGGAGGATAAACTGATGATATAGAAAATGAAAGGAAAACATTAAAAAAAAACGCAAAATAATGTGGGAGAGAAGAAGAGAAGGATGAGGATGAAAAAAATGTAGAAGTATGAGAAGAAGAGAAAGAAGAGATGTAGAGGGAAGGATGGAGAAAAAGAAGATAGGGAGTGAAGGAAACAGGGAAGTAAAGTATGAGAAAAGGAGAGAAGAATGGAGGTAAGGAAAACGAGAGAGAGAGAGAGAGAGAGAGAGAGAGAGAGAGAGAGACGGGGGGGGGGGAAGAATGGAGGAAAGGAAGACGTGGAGGGAGGGAGGGAGAAAGGCACGTGTAGCAGATGACCCAAGAATGCCTTTGGGGAACAGGAAGTGGGCGAGAGCAGAGGCAGGCGGAGGAGGGGGAGGAAGGAGCAGAAGAAGAAGATGAAGAAGAAGGAGGAGGAGGAGGAGGAGGAGGAGGAGGATTAATGCGGGAAGATGCGAGGGGGAAAACATATAATGAAAATATAAATACTGAGGAGAGAGACAAAAAAAAATGATCTTTCCTTTGTTGTCCTTTACCCAATAATAAAACAAAGTAAAGGAGCCAAAGAAGGACGGAGGAAACGCAAGAGAGAATAAGAGGGAGGGACAGAACAGGAGTGAGTTGGAGGGGAGGGGTGAAAGACAATAAACATAGGCAGTGAGAGAATGAAAGAGGGAGAGACAGAGAGAAAGGGAAACACAGAAAAGTTAAAGAGGTGAAACGATCCAGTAAGTGAAGAAAGAAACGGGATAGTTACGAGGAGCATGAGATGGAGGGAAGAGACTGACGAGGGAGAGGAGGGAAGGTAGTTAGTGAGGGTAGGGTAGGTAGTCAGGGTAGGTGGGGAGGAGATGCGAAGGAAAAAGAAGAGTAGGAAGATATAAAACATGAAGGAGAGAAAAGAAGAGAGGGAGAGAACAAAATAAAGTAACTAGGAGGGAAAAAACGAGAGTAGGAAGGAAGGGAAGAAGGGAGGGAGGTAGTGGCGGTGGGGTCTGTAGGGTAGGGTAGGGTAGATAGGGAGTCAGTGTAAGTAGGGAGGAAAACTAAACAAGAGAAGAGAAGAGAAGAGAAGAAAGAAACGAAGCGAGAAATGTCAAGAATGAGAGAGGGAGGAAACGAGAGTGGGGAGGGAGGGAAAGAGGGTAGGCAGAGAGAGGGAGACAGGGCAGGGCAGGGCAGGGCAGGGAGGGAGGGAGGGAGGGGAGGGCAGGGCAGGGTAGGGCTGGGTAGGGTGTAGAGAGGCACGCGTGTCGTATGTCGGTGGTGGCCGCCTTGCACCTGACGGGTCCCTCTCACTCCTGCTGCCACACATCCCTCCCCACACACCACCGTCACCCACATGCTGCCCTATACTCACATATACACTCACTCATAAACTCATTCACACATCCCATCACGCACATGCTGCCCTACTCACACACTAACACTCATTCACACATCCCGTCACCCACATTCTATCCTACAGAAGCAAACACACATTCACACACTCACGTACTCATCCACTCAATCCCATCACCTACATGATACCCTACACACTCTCACATTCACACACTCACTCACACATCCCGTCACACACATGCCACACATGTTACCGTACAGACACACACACACACACACACACACACACACACACACACAGATTCACACACTCACGTACTCATCCACTCAATCCCATCACCTACATGATACCCTACACACTCTCACATTCACACACTCACTCACACATCCCGTCACACACATGCCACACATGTTACCGTACAGACACACACACACACACACACACACACACACACACACACACACAATCGTACTTGGTTCATCTATCGTCACATTTTAGGAACACAGTCGAATGTTCCTAGTTTAGCCACAGGTCAGAATTCAAGGTCACATAATTATTAGATTCAGGCATTATCGAATCCAGAGTCACGTTCAAGAGCAATCCAGTATTTTAAGTTGTCACTGTCGAATTCACCGTCTCATTTTAAGCTCAGTCGTAGTCCAATATTTTAGGTTGCGTCACAGTCACTTACAGGTACACTTAGGCGTCGTCACACTCGAATTCAGCGTCACATTTCAGTCACAGTTATTTAGTCATCCTTGTCAAACTCATTCATGTTTGGCCACGATACACTTAGTTTTAATCACATCCAGTCTGTCATCCTCCCAAGTCACACACACATACACACACACACACACACACACACACACACACACACACACACACATCCTTAATCACAGTTACACCAATCTATCTCCCCGTCTCTATCTGTACGTCACTGTATTCTTTGTAAGGCGGCCTCAACTAAGGAACCTCCAAGCATTTCTGTCCCTACTCATTAACGATCCATCCCCCACAACACACCATCCTCCCTTATATACTCATCTACCGAATCTCTTACTTTGTTAATGAATTTCCTCTACCATCCACCCCACTCTTACGCACTTTCTTAAGCCGTATTCTCGCTGGATTAGATTTCGTGACACCTATTCCTTGGCGATTTGTTTTGCCTATTACACACTGATATCCTCTTGAATGTTAGTGATACGAATTGTGATGATATTACACAGACATAATACATAAATGACCATTAGGTGTCATAAGCATAATTAATCGCTATGGAGAAAGTGTCACAAACTCTACCTGTGATAACAAGAATACAGCTCTCACGTTCCATTACTGTTCTTTCACTACGATGACAACTGTTTAATTTCATTCTTGAATTTGGCTCTGTTTTTTTTTTTTATTTGTTCCTGGAGGAAACAATCCTGCGGGCTCTTGGCCTTCGGTTCCTTCTTCCTTGCATTAAAAAAATATATATATATATTACTTCCTCCATTCGACTGTGTCCAACTCAGGGGAGACTCTAGTAATGCAACGTTTAATGAAGACCATATCTAACCCTAATAGTTCAAAGTCTTACTGAACAACGTCATTTAATAACAACGTAAATAAGAAAAAATAATAAATGGTAAAGACGCGGTTAAACCTATACTCTTAATATTAAAAAACTTATCATCATCATCATCATCCTCTTCTTCTTCATCTCTTTTAACTCCTTCAGTATGACAGTGATTTACACCTTTTTCTTGGCACCATCAGGCGATTATATTTAGCCTATCTCCTTCATCGCGATAATGTACTACGTAATTAATTATAACTCACGCCAGACGAGTTTATGTTGCTTAGGAAAGGCCCCTCGGAGTGGAGGGGTTAAAGGAATACATCTCACAATGCAAGAAATAAAGGTGATCATTCTTAAACCTGACTGCAAGAAGTCCTTCCATGTTCATATAAAATACAGACTATAATAGAAATACAACAGAAATAGAATACACTAGAGAACCTGTAGTGAGAGGATTAAGAAAACAGATAATGCACTCAAAAACACACGCCAATAAAATCACTCTCATTGTAACACACCCAGGTCACCCACCATCATCTTACTTACTGCTCACCCTCACATACAGTCAAACTCACTATAAAACACACACACACACACACACACACACACACACACACACACACACAGGAGCAAGAGAACAGAGATAATCTTATTAGTGATGGATGACAAATTTAGAGGCGTCCGGAGGTAGAGGGGCATCACCAAACCGTAGTTTCGAGTAATTTTAATTCAAAGTTTACCGAACGATTCCGCAATTTTTTTGGGTGGTACTTTGTACATGTTTATACTCAGTGTACTCGTCTTTCCTTGTAGATTTCAAATGAAATATAAAAATGATAAAGTTTTGTTGACATAAACGATTTTTTGCTGCATAAAATTCTACCCTCCATTATTAAATGGCACAAAAATACAGGAAACATCAAAGTTTGGTAATTTTTCTAAACTTCAGTGTAAACCAAGACTATGGTATGAACTACTTCCATCAAAGCTAGTTTTGAAATTATTTATCATGTAATTTGTTGAAATAAACGATTTTTTGTTGCATAAAATTCTACCCCCCATTTTTAAATGGCACAAAAATACATGAAAAAATCAAAGTTTGATAATTTCTCTAAACTTCAGTGTAAACCAAGACTATGGTATGAACTACTTCCATCAAAGCTAAAAAAAATAATAATAATAATAATGAATTTTTGAAATTATTTATCATGCAAAAACTGTTTCAACCATTATTTAATGGATACAAAATCCATGTATCGGTACTGTATTTCCCGTATAAAATGGAAGTGGTTCATAAAAAAATATAAATTAAATTATTAGGAACACTTACGTATTCAAAATGCAGAGTAAGGCGCCAGTGGAAGCGGGGGTGTGTGTGTATGATTTAATTGTTGTTCATGATATCATCATCTGGGGAGGCCTCCTCCTCCTCCTCTGCAGTGATGGCATCATCTGGCAAGGACTGTTGCTCCTGCTGTATCTTCTTGTAGAAGTCCTTGTACTCCAGATCAACATACTGACCGAGTTCAATAACATCTTTTAACTCTTCGGGCTTCAGCTTGACGGCTGATGGGTACACCTGCTCCAAAGGTATACCAGGTAGATAAAAACTGGCAGGGTCATCCACAGTCTCCCTGCCCTTCTGAAATTTAACGAAAAATGGTGTTTGTATTCTATACCCTGCCTTGGTGTGGAATCCCATCTTATTATCTAACGAAAAGATCAACACCTTTGAGTCTTGCACGAACCTGTTGCTTCCTATGGCGACTAAAGTAAGCCTCATCACTGTTTCTTTTCTTCTTAGCTATAGCTTGTGTCCAGTTCTCAGGGTTCCTCTGTCTCTTCCTAGTTACCTTTGGTAACTGCACTTCACTTCAAGTGTCACTAGAAGACATATTGATGGGTATAAATCGTATAATAAGGTAAAATACAGCACAATATCTCCATTCCTTCCAACGCACGTGAGAGTGGCAGGGAGACTGACTACACGCGATGCTACGCGGGTGCTGATTGGCTGAGCGGCAGTGTAAACACGGGAGTTTCGGCTGCAGCGTCCCATTGGCTAGTGGCCGGACCAAAATATCGCCCCTCTACCTTCCAAAAGCACTGATAGCCAGCAAAGAAAAAAAAAATATGTACTTTCCCAAACAGAAGTATAAATATTTAGAAAAGTTTTCATTCTTAAACCTGAGTGCAAGAAGTCCTTCCATGTTCATATAAAATACAGACTACAATAGCAATACCGGTACAACAAATAGAATACAATAGAGAACCTGTAGTGAGAGGATTAAGAAAACAGATAATGCACTCAAAAACACGCCAATAAACTCAATCTCATTGTAAAACATCCAGGTCACCCACCATCATCTTACTACTCACCCTCACACACAGTCAAACTCACTATAAAACACACAGACACACACACAGGAAAAAGAGAACAGAGATAATCTTTTTAGTGATGGATGACAAATTTAGAGGCGTCCGGAGGTAGAGGGGCATTACCAAACCGCAGTTTCGAGTAATTTTAATTCAAAGTTTACCGAACGATTCTGCAATTTTTTTGGGTGGTACTTTGTACATGTTTATACTCAATATACTCGTCTTTCCTTGTAGATTTCAAATGAAACATAAAAATGATCAAGTTTTGTTGACATAAACGATTTTTTGTTGCATAAAATTCTACCCTCCATTATTAAATGGCACAAAAATACAGGAAATATCAAAGTTTGGTAATTTTTCTAAACTTCAGTGTAAACCAAGATTATGGTATGAACTATTTCCATCAAAGCTAGTTTTGAAATTATTTATCATGCAATTTGTTGAAATAAACGAATATTTTGTTCCAGAAAATTCTACCCTCCATTTTTATATGGCACAAGAATACAGGAAAAAATCAAAGTTTGATAATTTTTCTAGCTTCAGTGTAAACCAAGACTATGGTATGAACTACTTCCATCAAAGCTAAAAAAACAAAAAACAATTTTTGAAATTATTTATCATGCAAAAATGTTCCAACACTTATTTAATGGATACAAAATGCATGTATCGGTACTGTATTTCCAGTATAAAATGGAAGTGGTTCATAAAAAAATATAAATTAAATTATTAGGAACACTTACGTATTCAAAATGCAGAGTAAGGCGCCAGTGGAAGCGGGTGTGTGTGTGTATGATTTAATTGTAGTTCACGATATCATCACCTGGGGAGGCCTCCTCCTCCTCCTCTGCAGTGATGGCATCATCTGGCAAGGACTGTTGCTCCTGCTGTATCTTCTTGTAGAAGTCCTTGTACTCCAGATCAACATACTGACCGAGTTCAATAACATCTTTTAACTCTTCGGGCTTCAGCTTGACGGCTGATGGGTACACCTGCTCCAGAGGTATACCAGGTAGATAAAAACTGGCAGGGTCATCCACAGTCTCCCTGCCCTTCTGAAGTTTAACGAAAAATGGTGTTTGTATTCTATACCCTGCCTTGGTGTGGAATCCCATCTTATTATCTAACGAAAAGATCAACAGCTTTGAGTCTTGCACGAACCTGTTGCTTCCTATGGCGACTAATTCTCATCACTGTTTCTTTTCTTCATAGCTACAGCTTGTGTCCAGTTCTCAGGGTTCCTCTGTCTCTTCCTAGTTACCTTTGGTAACTGCACTTCACTTCAAGTGTCACTAGAAGACATACTGATGGGTATAAATCGTATAATAAGGTAAAATACAGCACAACATTTCCATTCCTTCCAACGCACGTGAGAGTGGCAGGGAGACTGACTATTCGTGATGCTACGCGGGTGCTGATTGGCTGAGCGACAGTGTAAACACGGGAGTTTCGGCTGCAGCGTCCCATTGGCTAGTGGCCGGACCAAAATATCGCCCCTCTACCTTCCAAAAGCACTGATAGCCAGCAAAGAAAAAAAAAAAATGTACTTCCCAAACAGAAGCATAAATATTTAGAACATTTTAGAATGAGGGGTGGTGTGTGCAAACAATATCTGCAAAAAAAAAAAGAGATAAATGTAGACATGCAGACAGAAAAACGCGAGTTTAGCTCAAATCCTGTATACTATAAGTAAACACTCAGTAACATCTTATCCCTAGGATCGTATTCTCGTGGGCTTAGAAGGCTCCCTAGCACCTCTTTCTTGCCAATCAGTTCGTAGTATAGCATGTCAGTTTTGTCGCATTAACGTAATTTATGGAAAGTATTTCAATATTTATTAGATATTGTATGGCGAACACGAGAGGATATTAAGGGGTCATATGTCAGGTGAACTGCTTCGTAGAGGAGGTTGGGAGCCTCCTAAACCCAGGAGAGTACGGTCATTTAGTCTGACCAATGCTACCCACCTCGGTTACACTCATCAGCATCATCGTTTTACCCATGATACTGGCAGGGTCTATCTATCTATCTATCTATTGCCAGACGCCTCAATCCCGTTTGGGGTGGCCACAAACAAATCGCCTCCAAGTCGCCCTGTCCCCCGCCATTTCACTACCCTGCTCCCAACTCACACCCCCCTCTCTCATATACCTCTCCACCCCATCCCTCCATCTCATCCTCGGTCTCCCCCTCCCTCTTCCACCCTCCACCTCACTCACATACACTCTCTTCGTCAGTCTTTCACCCTCCATCCTCTCCACATGGCCAAACCACCTCAGTGTGTTCCTCACAACGCTTCCTATCACATCCACATCAACACCACAACGCTCCTTTATATCCTCATTTGTCAGCCTGTCTCTCCACGTGACTCCACAAGCTCCTCTTAAATAACTCATTTCCACTGCTCTCACTCTTGACTTGTGTCCTTCCAACAACGTCCAAGCTTCACTTCCGTACGTTAGAGTTGGTATCACAATACTGTCATGTAGTAACTTTTTTACTTCCATGCTCACTTCCCTGTTTCTTATCACTGCTTTCAAGGAACCAGCAACCTTTCTTCCCTGCTGTACCCTTTCAAGCACTTCACCCTCCAAACCTCCATCCTTACTCATCACACTACCCAAATACTTAAACGTACTCACATTTTCCAATTCCTCACCATCCAACCTCGCTATACATTCACTGACTTCACCTCTCTCAAAGACAGGCAGGGTGCTGACTGAATTTTCCTTTCTCAATCACGCATCTCCACTCTGCTATTGTTTCCCACCCACCGGTTCCACACCTGTCTCCACTGGCCAGGGAGTGAGGAGGGGTAGGGGGAGGGACGGTAGAGATAGGACGTGAATAGAAATAGGGCACTGAAAAAAAAAAAAATAGGGCGTGAGTGGGGACAGCAAGTGTTGGACAGAAGCTGGTGACAGATGGAGAGCAGGCGGGACGGGAGGCAGGCAAGCTATAGACAGCTGGGATGCGGGTGGGGGAGGGAGGGGTGGGAAGTGGGCATGAAGAGCGATAATGTGGATACAGATAGGATGTGTGAGGAGTGGAAGAAGAAACAGAGGGACGTGGCGAGGAGGGAGCTGGTGACAGGGGAGAGCAGGTGACGTGGATAGAACTTATGACGAGGATATGAAAAGCAAGACTGAAACTGACAGAGCGAGAGAAGACTTGGGTTCGACAAGACGTGTGAGGGAGAACTGAGTGAGGCGGACGTGGCAAGACAGGCTCTAGAGACGTTACCAGGACGACACAGGCAGAAGAGGAAATGCTAGAAAGTGAATAAGACGTGAGTAGAAACAAAACATGGACAGGCACAAACAGATTGGCTTTGGATGGGAAGGATAAGGGCAGAGTATGATAAGACGTGGAGAAATATAGGACGTGGATAGAAATAGAATATAAATGGACGTGAGAGGGATGGGAGGAGACAAAGGGACGGCATGGATAGGGCATAGATAGAGAGAATAAACATAAAAAGAGGATTGAAAATAAGAATGGGTGGAGATGGGACTTGGGTGTAATATGAACGTGGGAATAAGACATGGATGAGTATAAGAGGTGGTGAGCAGGGTCATGCGAAGAGTGGAAGGTGGTGACAGGCGGGTGGGTGGGGTGGGGGATGTGGGGGTTACAGACAGCTGGGATGCGGGTGGGAAGAGACGTAGCCAGGGCGGGATAGGACTTGGACGGAGATGGGACCTGGGCAGAGATAGGACGTCCATAGAAATAGGATGTGGGTGGAGATAGGACGTGGGTAGAGATATGAAGTGGATAAAAAAATATGGGTGGGAACGTGGGCAAAGAAGGAAAGGAAATACGAGGACCTGGAAAGAGAGGCCGTGTTAGAGACAGAAAGGACGTTGGAAGAGATCTTTGAGGGAAGGAAGGACGAGAAGGGACGTGTGAGGGACGTCTCTCTCTCTCTCTCTCTCTCTCTCTCTCTCTCTCTGGAAGATGCTGACAGGTGGGCGACAGACGGGCGAGGGGTGGATGGGGGTGTGTTCGTGGGTGGATAGGGATGTTGTGGTGGGTGAAAGATGGGAGGGAGTGTGGTGAGTAATGCGGGGTGTGGTAGTGGGTGTAGTGAGGGATGGGTGAGGGTGTGGTGAGAGGTGCGGGGTGTGGTGAGGGGTGAAGAGAGGGTCTGAGTGTGGTGAGGGGAGGGTGAGGGATGGGTGGGGATGTGGTGAGGAGTGCGGGGCGTGGTGGTGGTGAGGGGTGGGTAGGGATGTGGAGGTGGTGAGGGGTGGGTAGGGGTGTGGAAGTTGTGAGGGATGGGTGAGAGTGTAGTGTTGGTGAGCTGGGTGGGGGTGTGGTGAGGAGTGGATGGGGGTGTGGAGGTGTGCTTAAGGGTGGGTGGGGGTGTGGAGGGAGGCAACGGGTGGGTGGATGTGTGGCGGTGGTGGTGGGACAGCTGGGATGCGGGTGTGAGTGGCTGCAACACCTTGGTAGTGGCGGCAGGGGTGGCACTACCGCCTCCAGTAATGATCATGCCCTTCACTAGAGC